>NW_026060325.1:575159-576292 GCF_024139225.1 Suncus etruscus | reverse complement strand
CTCTTTTTTCTCTTTCTTTTTCTCTCGCTTCTCTCTTCCTTTTTCTTTTTTCTTTCTTTTTCTTTCTTTCTCTTTCTTTTTCTCTTTCTCTCCCTTCCTTCCTTTCTCTTTTTTCTTTCTTTTCTCTTTCTCTCTCTTTTTCTTTCTTTATTCTTTCCTTCTCTCTTCTTTCCTTCCCTTTCTTTCTTTTTCTCTTTCTCTCTTTTCTTTCTTTCTCTCTCTTCTTTCTGTTTTCTTTTTTCTCTTTCTTCTTTTTGTCTCTTTTTTCTTTCTTTCTTTTTCTCCTCTTTTCTTTCTTTCTCTTTTTCTTTCTTTCGCTTTCTTTCTTCCTTTCTTCCTTATTCTTTCTTTCTCTTTCTTTTTCTCTTTCTCTTTCTTTTTTCTTTTTCTTTCTTTCGTTCTTTGTTTCTTTCTCTCTCTTTCTTTCTTTCCTTTCTTCTTTCTCTCTCTCTTTCTTTCTTTCTTTCTTTCCCTCTTTCTCTTTCTTTCTTTCTTTCTTTCTTTCCTTCTTTCTTTCCTTCTTTCTTTCTTTCTTTCTTTCTTTCTTTCTTTCTTTCTTTCTTTCTTTCTTTCCTTCCTTCCTTCCTTCCTTCCTACCTTCCTTCCTTCCTTCCTTTCTTTCTTTCTTTCTTTCTCTCTCTCTCTCTCTTTCTTTCTTTCTTTCTTTCTTTCTTTCTTTCTTTCTTTCTTTCTTTCTTTCTTTCTTTATTTCTTTCTTTATTTCTTTATTTCTTTATTTCTTTCTTTCTCTCTCTCTTTCTCTTTCTTTCTTTCTTTCTTTCTTTCTTTCTTTCTTTCTTTCTTTCTTTCTTTCTTTCTTTCTTTCTTTCTTTCTTTCTTTCTTTCTTTCTTTCTTTCTTTCTTTCTTTCTTTCTTTCTTTCTTTCTTTCTTTCTCTCTCTTTCTTTCTTTATTTCTGTATATTTATTTGTTTATTTATTTATTTATTTTTCACAGATCTGCAACCAAGTAGCACACAATGGTCCCTCCTGGCTCTGCGCTCAGGAAATCACTCCTGGCAGAGCTCGGGGGGGGGGGGGGTCGACGACCCTACGGGATGCCGCGGCTTGAACCCAGGTCAACGCGTGCGAGGTTGGGTGATCGCTCCAGCCCCCATAGAAAGTGAAGATTTGA
>NW_026060325.1:555159-570159 GCF_024139225.1 Suncus etruscus | reverse complement strand
AATGGAATTGGTATCAGAGTCAACCTCTTGGTCTAGACTGGGTGGAAACAAAATGGCACCCGAGTCAATGGCTTGGTCTCCACTAAGTACAATGGGGGTGTTATTAAAATCAATATCTTGGTTTATATACTAGATAAGATGGGTATGATACCAAATCTAGGGTCCTTGTCTACACTGGACCCAATGGGATTGGTATCAGAGTCATCCTCTTGGTCTAGACTGGGTGAAACCAAGATGGTACCCGAGTCAATGGCTTGGTCTCCATTAAAATGGGGGTGTTATTAAAATCAATATCTTGGTTTATATACTAGATACGATGGGTATGATGCCAGATCTAGGGTCGTGGTCTACACTGGACCCAATGGGATTGGTATCAGAGTCATCTTCTTGGTCTAGACTGGGTGAAACCAAGATGGTACCCGAGTCAAGGGATTGGCCTCCACTAAGTAAAATAGGGGTGTTATTAAAATCAATATCTTGGTTTATATACTAGATACGATGGGTATGATGCCAGATCTAGGGTCGTGGTCTACACTGGACCCAATGGGATTGGTATCAGGGTCAACCTCTTGGTCTAGACTGGGTGAAACCAAGATGGTACCCGAGTCAATGACTTGGTCTTCACTAAGTACAATGGGGGTGTTGTTAAAATCAATATCTTGGTTTATATACTAGATAAGATGGGTATGATACCAAATCTAGGGTCCTTGTCTACACTGGACCCAATGGGATTGGAATCAGAGTCATCGTCTTGGTCTAGACTGGGTGAAACCAAGATGGTACCCGAGTCAATGGCTTGGTCTCCACTAAGTAAAACGGGGGTGTTATTAAAATCAATATCTTGGTTTATATACTAGATACGATGGGTATGATGCCAGATCTAGGGTCGTGGTCTACACTGGACCCAATGGGATTGGTATCAGAGTCATCCTCTTGGTCTAGACTGGGAGAAACCAAGATGGTACCCGAGTCAATGGCTTGATCTCCACTAAGTACAACTGGGGTGTTATTAAAATCAATATCTTGGTTTATATACTAGATACGACGGGTATGATGCCAGATCTAGGGTTGAGGTCTACACTGGACCCAATGGGATTGGTATCAGAGTCATCCTCTTGGTCTAGACTGAAACCAAGATGGTACCCGAGTCAGGCAACTTTCATGTAGGCTGACACAGAAACTCCCGTCCACACAACACGTATGCAGACAACTGTCTACCGTCTACACTGCAAGGGGGCCCCGTCGGCACGGTCCCAGGGACAATGTGGGGTTCCGTCTCACCGAAATCTGGGGATGGTGTTTCGGGGTGACCAGTGGACTTACCAAGGGGTCCTCGGTGGGTTCTCCCTGAAAGACACAACAGGGGCCAAGGTGTGGGTTCGAGGAACCCCCCCTTGGTCGCACCCTAAAACATTGTTGCTTCTACACAGAGCAGGGTCCGTGGGCAGACAGAGATGGACAGATGGACAGACAGATGAGAGATGGACAGAGAGTGATGGATGGACAGACAGAAGGACAGAGATGGACAGATGGACAGAGAGAGATGGACAGATAGACAGACAGATGAGAGATGGGCAGAGGGATGGATGGACAGACAGACAGAGATGGACAGATGGACAGAGGGAGATGGATGGACAGATAGATATGGACAGATGGAGAGAGAGATGGGTGGACAGACAGAAATGGACAGATGGACAAATAGATGACAGATGGGCAGAGAGAGATGGATGGACAGACAGTATGGACAGAGAGAGATGGATGGACAGACAGACAGAGATGGACAGATGGACAGAGAGAGATGGATGGACAGGCAGACAGAGATGGACAGATGGGCAGACAGAGATGGACAGAGAGATATGGATGGACAGACAGACAGAGATGGACAGATGGATAGACAGATGACAGATGGGCAGAGAGATGGATGGACAGACAGAGGGACAGAGAAATGACAGATGGGCAGAGAGAGATGGATGGACAGACAGACAGAGATGGACAGATGGGCAGACAGATGACAGATAGACAGAGAGAGATGGATGGACAGACAGAAGAACAGAGATGGACAGATGGACAGAGATGGATGGACAGACAGAGATGGACAGATGGGCTGACAGATAGGCAGAGAGATGGATGGACAGACAGACAGAGATGGACAGATGGACAGACAAATGACAGATCGGCAGAGAGATGGATGGACAGACAGAGATGGACAGATGGGAAGACAGATGACAGATGGGCAGAGAGAGATGGATGGACAGACAGAAGGACAGAGATGGACAGATTGACATAGGGATGACAGATGGGCGGAGAGATGGACATACAGTGATGTACAGATGGACAAATGAATGGCAGATGGGCAGAAAGAGAGATGGATGGACAGACAGAAGGACAGTGATGGACAGATGGACAGACAGGGGACAGACGGGTGAGAGATGTATGGACAGAGAGACAGAGACAGAGATGGACAGATAGACATTCAGATGGGTGAATGGACAAATGTACAAAGAGATGGACAGAGAGATGGACAGAGGGGCAAGTGGCTGTAAGATGGACAGATGGATGAACAGATAGATGGATGGACAAAGGGGTGACCAATGGATGGACAGAGGTGATAATGGAGAGATAAAAAGTTGGACAGACAGATGGACAGAGACGGTTGAATGGATGGATGGACATACAGATGGGTGAATGGACAAATGGACGGAGAGATGGACAGAGGGCAGGTGGCTGTAAGATGGACAAATGGATGGATGGACAAAGAGGATGGACAGAGGGGGAGAAGAGACAGATGAAAAGTTGGACAGACAGATGGACAGAGATGGGTGGACAGGTGGACACGCAGAGACTGGTCCCAAGTGCACCCCACACCTGTCCAGCAGCCCCCACCTGCTCCACACACCTGTCCAGCCGTCCCCACCTGTTCTGCACACTTGTCCAGCTGTTCCCACCTATTCCGCACACCTGTCCAGCTGTCCCCACCTGCTCCCCACAGCTGTCCAGCTGTTCCCACCTATTCTGCACACCTCTCTAGCTGTACCCACCTCTTCCGCACACCTGTCCAGCTGCCCCCACCTGTTACGCACAACTGTCCAGCTGTCCCTATCTGCTCCTCACACCTGTCCAGCTGTTCCCACCTGTTACCCACACCTGTCCAACTGCCCCCACCTGCACCCCACACTTGTCCTGCTGTTTCCACCTATTTTGCACACCTGTCCAGCTGTTCCCCCATCTACCCACACCTGTCCAGCTGTTCCCACCTGCTCCCAACACCTGTCCAGCTGTTCCAACCTGCGCCCCACACCTGTCCATGTGTCCCCACCAGCTCCCCAGACTTGTCCACCTGTTCCCAGCTGTTCCGCACACCTGTCCAGCTGTCCCCACCTGCTCCCCACATCTGTCCAGCTGTCCCCACCTGCTCCCCACATCTGTCCAGCTGTCCCCACCTGCTCCCCACATCTGTCCAGCTGTCCCCACATGCTCCCAACACCTGTCCAGCTGTCCCCACATGCTCCCCACATCTGTCCTGCTGCTCCCAGCTGTTCCGCACACCTATCCAGCTGCTCCCACACCTGTCCAGCTGTCTTTATATTCTCCCCACACCTGTCCAGCTGTTCCCATCTGCTCCCCCACATCTGTCCAGCTGTTCCCAACTGTTCCGCTCACCTATCCAGCTGCTCCCACGCCTGTCCAGCTGTCCCCACCTGCTCACCACAGCTGTCCAGCTGTTTCCTCCGTGCTCCCCACACCTGTCCAGCTGTCCCCACCTTTTCTGCACACCTATCCAGCTGCTCCCACATCTGTCCAGCTGTTCCCCCATTTCCCCACACCTGTCCGGCTGCCCCCCAGCCAGACCAACCTGTCTGAGCATCCTGAGCTGGTACTGGAAGTGGCGGTCGCCCAGGGACAGCCTGGACTTGGGCCGGGTCCAGCCGAGGAGACAGTGCGTGTCGTTGCAGCTGGCCGTGATGTTCCCGGGGGGGTCGTAGATCTCTGCGGGGGGGGCCGGGCGAGAAGGGGGGTGGGGTCCCCGACTTTCAGAGACCAGAGTGGACCCCCGAAAGGGGGGTCCAGAAGTGACCAGGAAAGGCCTCTCTCTGTCTCTATCTCTGTCTTTTTCTTTCTCTGTGTCTCTGTGTCTCTCTGTCTCTTTCTCTGTCTTTGTCTCTCTCTGTGTCTCTGCCTTTCTTTGTCTCTTTCGCTCTCCGCTTCTCTCTGCCTCTATCTGTGTGTCTCTCTGCCTCTCTGTCTCTTTGCCTCTCTCTGTCTCTTTCTCTCTCTGTCTTTCTCTTTCTCTGTCTCTCCGTGTCTCTCTCTATCTCTCTGTGTCTCTGTGTCTTTCTCTCTCTGTCTTTGTCTGTCTCTGCCTCTCTCTGTCTCTCTTTGTCTCTCTGCTTCTCTCTGTCTCTCTGTGTCTCTCTGCCTCTTAATCTCCCTCTGTCTCTTTGTCTCTTTCTCTGTCTGCTTCTCTCTGTCTCTGTGTGTCTCTCTGCCTCTCTATCTCCCTCTGTCTCTTTCTCTCCCTCTGTCTCTCTCTGTCTTTCTCTTTCTCTGTGTCTCTCTCTATCTCTCTCTGTCTCTTTCTCTCTCTGTCTTTGTCTCTCTCTGCCTCTGCCTCTCTGTCTCTCTTTGTCTCTTTCTCTCTCTGCTTCTCTCTGTCTCTGTGTGTCTCTCTGCCTCTCTATCTCCCTCTGTCTCTTTGTCTCTCTCTGTCTCCTTCTATGTCTGTCTTTCTCTCTCTGTGTCTCTCTCTATCTCTCTGTCTCTTTCTCTCTCTGTCTTTGTCTCTCTCTGTCTTTCTCTTTCTCTGTGTCTCTATCTCTCTGTGTCTCTTTCTCTCCCTGTCTTTGTCTCTCTGTGCCTCTGCCTCTCTGTTTCTCTTTGTCTCTTTCTGTCTCCGCTTCTCTCTGTGTTTGTGTGTCTCTCTGCCTCTTTACCTCCCTCTGTCTCTTTGTCTCTCTCTGTTTCTCTTTCTCTGTATCTCCCTGTCTCTCTCTATCTTTCTCTCTTTGTCTCTCTCTGCCTCTGCCTTTCTGTCTTTCTTTGTCTCTTTCTCTCCCTGCTTCTCTCTGTCTCTGTGTGTCTCTCTATCTCCCTCTGTCTCTTTCTCTCTGTCTTTCTCTCTCTGTGTGTCTCTATCTCTGCCTCTTTCTCTCTGTCTCTCTCTGCCTTTCTGTCTCGCTTTGTCTCTTTCTCTCACTGCTTCTCTCTGTCTCTGTGTGTCTCTCTGCCTCTCTATCTCCCTCTGTCTCTTTCTCTCTCTGTCTTTATCTTTCTCTGTGTCTCTATCTGTCTCTGTCTCTTTCTCTCTTTGTCTTTGTCTCTCTCTGCCTCTGCCTTTCTGTCTCTCTTTGTCTCTTTCTCTCTCTGCTTCTCTCTGTCTCTGTGTGTCTCTCTATCTCCCTCTGTCTCTTTGTCTCTCTCTGTCTCTTTCTATGTCTTTCTCTTTCTCTGTGTCTCTCTCTGTCTCTTTCTCTCTTTGTCTTTGTCTTTCTCTGCCTCTGCCTCTGTGTCTCTCTTTGTCTCTTTCTCTCCCTGCTTCTCTCTGTCTCTGTGTGTCTCTCTATCTCCCTCTGTCTCTTTGTCTCTCTCTGTCTTTGTCTCTCTCTGTCTTTCTCTTTCTCTGTGTCTCTCGCCATCTCTCTCTGTCTCTTTCTCTCTCTGTCTTTGTCTCTCTCTGTCTTTGTCTCTCTCTGTCTTTCTCTTTCTCTGTGTCTCTCTCTATCTCTCTGTCTCTTTCTCTCTCTATCTCTGTCTCTGTCTCTTTCTCTCTCTGTGTTTGTCTCTCTCTGTCTTTCTCTTTCTCTGTGTCTCTCTCTATCTCTCTCTGTCTGTTTCTCTCTCTATCTTTGTCTCTCTCTGTCTCTTTCTCTCTTTCTCTTTCTCTGTGTCTCTCTCTATCTCTCTCTGTCTTTCTCTTTCTCTGTGTCTCTCTCTATCTCTCTGTCTCTTTCTCTCTCTATCTTTGTCTCTCTCTGTCTCTTTCTTTCTCTCTCTGTCTCTTTCTCTGTCTTTCTCTTTCTCTGTGTCTCTCTCCATCTCTGTCTCTGACGGGGTGCTTGGGGGAGGGGGGAGTGTCTCTCACCGATCCTCTTGAGAGACAAGATGGCGTCGAAGAAGCGAACCCCGACGCCCGAGCTGGTGCCGTTGACCAGGAAGTACATGGGGGTCCGGAAGCCCGTCAGGTTGCTGAAGTGACAGCCCAGGTGCGTCCCCGAGTCCGGCACGTAGAGTGGACACTCGACCTCCAGCCGGGCCCTGAGACAGAGACCGCAGAGACGTCTCCCCAGGATGGAAACCCCCCAAAATACCAAGACCCCCACCCCCAGGGGCCCCCAGACCTGGGGCAAACAAGGCAGCGAGGCCGGAGGAGGACGCGCCCCAATATTCAGAAGGAAAACATGGCCTTGAAACACGCGAAGACCCGAGTTGGATCCCCGGCATCCCACATGTGACTCCCCGAGCGCAGAGCCAGGAGGAAGCCCTGAACGCTGCTGGCGCGGGGGGGGGGGTTCTTTCACTGTCTCTCTCTATCTCTCTCTGTCTCTGTCTCTTTCTCTCTCTGGCTTTGTCTCTCTCTCTCGGCCTCTCTGTCTCTCTTGGTCTCTTTCGCTTCTCTGCTTCTCTCTGTCTCTATCTGTGTGTGTCTCTGCCTCTCTATCTCCCTCTGTCTCTTTGCCTCTCTCTGTCTCTGTCTTTCTCTTTCTCTGTGTCTCTCTGTCTCTCTCTGTCTCTGTCTCTTTCTCTCTCTGGCTTTGTCTCTCTCTGCCTCTCTCTCTCTCTTTGCTTCTCTCTGTCTCTGTGTGTCTCTCTGCCTCTCTATCTCCCTCTGTCTCTTTGCCTCTCTCTGTCTCTGTCTTTCTCTTTCTCTGTGTCTCTCTGTCTCTCTCTGTCTCTGTCTCTTTCTCTCTCTGTCTTTGTCTCTCTCTGTCTCTCTTTCTCTCTCTTCGCTTCTCTCTGTCTCTGTGTGTTTCTCTGCCTCTCTATCTCCCTCTGTCTCTTTGTCTCTCTCTGTTTGTCTCTTTCTCTGTATCTCCCTGTCTCTCTATCTCTCTCTGTCTTTGTCTCTCTCTGCCTCTGCCTTTCTGTCTCTCTTTGTCTCTTTCTCTCTCTGCTTCTCTCTGTCTCTGTGTGTCTCTCTGCCTCTCTATCTCCCTCTGTCTCTTTGTCTCCCTCTGTCTCTCTCTGTCTTTCTCTTTCTCTGTGTCTCTCTCTATCTCTCTCTGTCTCTTTCTCTCTCTGTCTTTGTCTCTCTCTGCCTCTGCCTCTCTGTCTCTCTCTGTCTCTGTCTCTCTCTGTCTCTGTCTCTCTTTGTCTCTCTCTGTCTCTGTCTCTCTCTGTCTCTGTCTCCCTCTGTCTCCATCTCTCTGCTTTTCTCTCTCTCTCCCTCTGTCCCTTCCTTCCTTTCTCTCTCTCTGTCTTTCTTTCTCTGTCTCTCTCTCCCTTTCTCTCTCCGTCTCTGTCTCTCCCTGTCTCTGTGTCTCTCCATCTCTCTGTCTCTCTGTCTTTCTCTGTCTCCCTCTGTCTCTGTGTCTTTCTCTCTGTCTTTCTCTCTCTCTCCCTCTCTGTCCTTTCGTTCCTTTCTCTTTCTGTCTTTCTTTCTCTGTCTCTTTCTGTCTCTCTCTGTCTCTTGTCTCTCCGTCTCTGTGTCTCTCCGTCTCTGTGTCTCCCTGTCTCTGGCCACTCACTTGGCGAAGCGCAGGAAGAGGAAGTACTGGGCGTCGCGGGGGGCGGCGGGGCCGCGGGTCCAGGAGCAGTTGAGGAAGCGGCCGCCGTAGATGACGCAGGACAAGTTGCCGGCCGCCGACTGCGCCGCGCCTGGGGGGTCAAAGGGCGTCCGTTAGTCGGTCGACAAACACAGAGACAGAGACAGAGAGGGGGAGAGAGAGAGAGAGACAGAGACAGACACAAGGAGACGAAAGGCAGGGAGAGAGAGACACAGAGGAACAAAGAAAGGACATGGAGACGGAGACGCAGAGAGACAGAGATAGAAGGATGGACGCATAGACAGAGAGACAGAGACAGAGAGAGACAGAGAGACGCAGACACAGAGACAAAGGGACAGAAGGCAGGGAGAGACACAGAGGAACAAAGAAAAGACATGGAGACGGAGACGCAGAGAGACAGAGAGAGAAGGATGGAGACATAGACCGACAGAGACAGAGAGACAGAGACAGAGATAGAGACAGAGAGACGCAGACACAGAGACAAAGAGACAGAAGGCAGGGAGAGACACAGAGGAACATAGAAAAGACATGGAGACAGAGACACAGACAGGCAGAGATAGAAGGACGGAGACATAGACCAAGAGACAGAGAAATAGAGACAGTGACAGAGAGACAGAGGCAGAGAGATAGAGACAGAGAGACGCAGACACAGAGACAAAGAGACAGAAGACAGGGAGAGACACAGAGGAACAGAGAAAAGAGATAGACATGGATACAGAGAGACAGAGAAAGAGAAACAGGAAAACAGAGACAGAGATAGAGAGACAGAGAGAGACAGCAACAGAGAGACAGAGACAGAAAAGTAGAGAGACAAAGAGAGAGGCATAGAGAGACAGAAAGACAGAGATAGATAGAAAGAGAGACAGAGAAATACAGAAACAGAGAGACAGAGACAATGACAGACACAGAGACACAGAGAAAGAGACAGAGAGACAGAGACAAAGAGACAGAAGTCAGAGAGACAGAGAGAACAGGGAAAAGAGATAGACATAGATACAGAGAGACAGAGAAAGAGAAACAGGAAAACAGAGACACAGATAGAGAGACAGAGACACAACGACAGACACAGAGACACAGAGAAAGAAACAGAGAGATAGAGAGACAGAGACAAAGAGACAGAAGTCAGAGAAAAACAGAGAAAAGAGATAGACATAAATACAGAGAGACAGAGAAAGAGAAACAGGAAAACAGAGACAGAGATAGAGAGACAGAGACACAGAGACAGAGACAAAGAGACAGTAGTCAGAGAGACACAGAGAAACAGAGAAAAGAGATAGACATAGATACAGAGAGACAGAGAAAGAGAAACAGGAAAACAGAGACAGAGATAGAGAGACAGAGAGAGACAGCGACAGAGAGAGACAGAGACAGAAAAGTAGAGAGACAAAGAGAGACAGAAAGACAGAGGTAGATACAAAGATACAGAGAGACAGAGAAAGAGAAACAGAAAAACAGAGACAGAGATAGAGAGACAGAGACACAACGACAGATACAGACACAGAGAAAGAGACAGAGAGACAGAGACAAAGAGACAAAGAGACAGAAGTCAGAGAGATAGAGAGAAACAGAGAAAAGAGATAGACATAGATACAGAGAGACAGAGAAAGAGAAACAGGAAAACAGAGACAGAGATAGAGAGACAGAGACATAATGACAGACACTGAGACATAGAGAAACAGAGAGATGGAGAGACAGAGACAAAGAGACAGAAGTCAGAGAGACAGAGAGAAACAGAGAAAAGAGATAGACATAGATACAGAGAGACAGAGAAAGAGAAACAGGAAAACAGAGACAGAGATAGAGAGACAGAGAGAGACAGCGACAGAGAGAGACGGAGACAGAAAAGTAGAGAGACAAAGAGAGACAGAAAGACAGAGGTAGATACAAAGATACAGAGAGACAGAGAAAGAGAAACAGGAAAACAGAGACACAGATAGAGAGACAGAGACACAGAGACAGTGACAGACTCAGAGACACAAAGAGACAGAGAGACAGAGACACAGAGACATAGACACCAAGAAACTAACACAACATAGCAAATAAAAAAATATACCCAGGGCCCAGAGAGCGAGAGAGAGCGATAGAACAGCGAGGACTCGAGTTCGATCCCCGACATCCCACATGGACCCCATTTTCCCTTACCTGGGTTTTCGTAGAGAAACTTGCCCTGGACGGGCCGGCCCCGGACGGTCCCGTTGACCGTGAACAGCACCCCCTCGTGGAGCGTTTCCGGCTGGAAGCGGCACTCGCACACCCCCGGGGCGTGGTACTGAAATCGAGCACAGGCGGAGAGACAAACCCCCGCGCCTCGAGTTCGATCCCCGGCATCCCACGTGCGCCTCCCAAGCCGGCCGGCCGGAAACGAGTCCCGACTGCGGCCGCCGGGTGTGGCCCCGAACCCGGAATACCAACGACACCCCACAGGGAGGGGCCTGACCCCCGCGGCCCCCCGAAACCAGCCCAGAGACAGAGATAGAGAGACAGAGAGACAGAGACATAGAGAGACAGATTTCTTCTCTCTCACCGGCAAGATCACCGGCCCGGATTTGTGATCCATCTTGCAGGTGAGATTCTCGAGTCTCGACGCGTTGTCCCCGCACTCCCACCACAGCCTCATGGTCCGGGGTTCGAATTTCACCTCCAGGCTGAGGTTCGACTCCAGGGTACGGGGTTCGAGCGGGGGGACCCCTAAAAGAGACGGTTGGAATCCACCGAGCTCTGTGCTGAGCCGGGAGCGAGACGTGAGCGCAGAGAGACGAGCAAATTCCCGCAGTCAGAAGGACACACAGAGACGGAGACACAGAGTCGCAGAGTTGGACACACAACCAGGGAGACACACAACCATAGAGACACACAACACACAGAGACGGAGACACACAGTCACAGAGTTGGACACAAGGACACACAACCATGGAGACACACAACTCACAGAAACCGAGACACACAGTCACAAAATTGGACACACAAACAGGGAGACACACAACACACAGAGACTGAGACACACAGTCACAAAGTTGGACACATGGACACACAACCATGGAGACACACAACTCACAGAAACCGAGACACACAGTCACAAAATTGGACACACAACCAGGGAGACACAACACACAGAGACTGAGACACAGAGTCGCAGAGTTCGACACACAAACAGGGAGACACACAACCACGGAGCCACACAACACACAGAAGCTGAGACACACAGTCACAGAGTTGGAGACACAAACAGGGAGACACACAACCATGGAGACACACAACACACAGAGACTGAGACACACAGTCACAAAATTGGACACACAAACAGCGAGACACACAAGCACGGAGACACACAACACACAGAAACTGAGACACACAGTCACAAAGTTGGACGCACAAACATGGAGACACACAACACACAGAAACTGAGACACAGTCACAAAGTTGGACACACAGACACACAACCATGGAGATACACAACCATGGAGTCACACAACACACAGAGACTGAGACACACAGTCACAGAGTTGGACACACAAACAGGGAGACACAACCACGGAGACACACAACACACAGAAACTGAGACACAGAGCCACAGGGTTGGACACACAACCATGCAGACACACAACCATGGAGACACACAACACACAGAGACTGAGACACACAGTCACAGAGTTGGACACACAAACATGGAGACACACAACACACAGAGACTGAGACACAGTCACAAAGTTGGACACACAGACACACAACCATGGAGATACACAACCACGGAGTCACACAACACACAGAGACTGAGACACACAGTCACAGGGTTGGACACACAACCACGGAGACACACAACACACAGAAACTGAGACACAGAGCCACAGGGTTGGACACACAACCATGGAGACACACAACACACAGACTGAGACACACAGTCACAAAGTTGGACACACAAACATGGAGACACACAACACACAGAAACTGAGATGCACAGACACAAAGTTGGACACACAAACATGGAGACACACAAACACAGAAAAACTGAGACACACAGTCACAAAGTTCGACACACAAACAGGGAGACACACAACCAGGGAGACACACAACACACAGAGACAGACACAGAGTCACAAAGTTGGACACACAAAGAGGGAGACACACAACCATGGAGCCACACAACACACAGACACTGAGACACACAGTCACAAAGTTGGACACACAAACAGGGAGACACACAACCATGGAGCTACACAACACACAGAGACACACAGTCACAGAGTTGGACACACAAACATGGAGACACACAACCACGGAACCACACAACACACAGAGACTGAGACACACAGTCACAGAGTTGGACACACAAGCAGGGAGACACACAACCACGGAGACACACAGCACACAGAAACTGAGACACAGAGCCACAGGGTTGGACACACAACCATGCAGACACACAACTATGGAGACACACAACACACAGAGACTGAGACACACAGTCACAAAGTTGGACACACAAACATGGAGACACACAACACACAGAAACTGAGACGCACAGACACAAAGTTGGACACACAAACATGGAGACACACAAACACAGAAAAACTGAGACACACAGTCACAAAGTTGGACACACAAACAGGGAGACACACAACCAGAGAGACACACAACACACAGAGACTGAGACACAGAGTCACAAAGTTGGACACACAAACAGGGAGACACACAACCATGGAGCCACACAACACACAGACACTGAGACACACAGTCACAAAGTTGGACACACAAACAGGGAGACACACAACCATGGAGCCACACAACACACAGACACTGAGACACACAGTCACAAAGTTGGACACACAAACAGGGAGACACACAACCATGGAGCTACACAACACACAGAGACTGAGACACACAAATATTCAGACAAACAACAACCAGACACTGAGACACACAGAAATACAGACACTTGGACACACAAACCATACTCAGAGTTTGAGACACAAACACACACAGTCCAACACTAAGACGGACACACAGATACTGAGACACACAGCCAAAAAAGTTGGGACATGGACACACAAACACAGACACACCCATAGGCACAGACACGCAAAAACTGAGACATACAAATATTCAGACACACAAACAACAACCAGAAACTGGGACACACAAACCACACTCAGACTTTGAGACACACAGACACACAAACTCCAACACTCAAACGAACAGACAGATACTGAGACACACAGACACAAACTGGGACACACAGACACACAAACATGGAGACACAAGACCATGGAGACACACAACACATAGAAACTGAGACACACAGTCACAAAGTTGGACACACAAACATGGAGACACACAACCATGGAACCACACAGACACACAAAAACTGAGACACACAAATATATAGACACACAAACAACAACCAGACACTGAGACACGCAGAAATACACACACTGGGACACACAAACCACACTCAGACTTTGAGACACAAAGACGCACAAACTCCAACACTCAGACGGACACACAGAAACCGAGACACACAGACACAAACTGGGGCAGACGGACACACAACCATGGAGACACACAGCCGTGGAACCACACAGACACACAAAAACGGAGACACACAAATATATAGACACACAAACAGGGTCAGGGCTGGGGGACCCCAACATCGGGGGGGTCAGCAGAAGGTCCAGGCAGGGTCACAGACCTGAGGATTCCGGGGTCACCGTGGACGCTGCGGTCAGTCTCAGGGTCAGCAGAACGGCCATGCAGAGACGCACAGCTGGAGAGAGACGATGAGAGAGAGACAACGAGAGATATTTAGAGAAATGGAGAGAGTTGCAAAGAGATTTAGAGAGATGGAGAGACGGAGTGGGGGGAGAGAGACAGGGAGAGACATGACGTGATTGGAGAGACCGATTGAGAGAGAGTCAGACAGGGAGGACCCCACTTTTCTCCCGGGGTCCTGTGACCTCTGACCTCCGGGGACAGAGAAATGGGGGGACGGTCTCGGACGCCCCCTGATGTCTCTGTGCTCTGAGAGCGGGACCCAGAGACTGAGCCATCCCGCTCACCCACCCATCCGTCCATCCATCTATCTATCATCTATCTCTCTATCTATCCAACCATCCATCCATCCATCCATCTATCCATCTACCTACCTACCTACCTACCTATCTATCTATCTATCTATCTATCATCCATCCATCCATCCATCCATCTATCTATCTATCTATCTATCTATCATCTATCTATCCATCCATCCACCCACCCATTCATCCATCCATCTATCAATCCATTCATATATCCACCCACCCATCCATCTATCCATCCATCAATCCATTTATCTATCTATCCATCCACCCACCCATCCATCTATCCATCCATCCACCCACCTATTCATCCATATATCCATCCATCCATCCATCTATCATCTTTCTATCTTATCTGTACATCCATCTATCTATCTATCATCCATTCATCCATCCATCTATCTATCCATCCATCCACCCATCCACCCATCCATCCATCCATCTATCTATCTATCTATCTATCTATCTATCTATCTATCTATCTATCTATCTATCTATCTATCTATCTATCTATCTATCTATCTATCTATCTATCATCTATCTATCCATCCATCCATCTATCATCTATAATCTATCTCTCTCTATCGATCTATCATCCATCCATCCATCATCTATCTATCATCTATCTATCTATCTATCTATCTATCTATCATCTCTCTCTATCTATCATCTATCTCTTTCTATCTATCTATCATCCATCCATCCATCCATCCACCCATCCATCTATCCATGTACCTACCTACTATCTATCTATCTATCTATCTATCTATCTATCTATCTATCTATCTATCTATCTATCTATCTATCCATCTATCCATCCATCCACCCACCCATTCATCCATCCATCTATCAATCCATTCATATATCCACCCACCCATCCATCTATCCATCCATCAATCCATTTATCTATCTATCCATCCACCCACCCATCCATCTATCCATCCATCCACCCACCTATTCATCCATATATCCATCCATCCATCCATCTATCTATCATCTTTCTATCTTATCTGTCCATCCATCTATCTATCATCCATTCATCCATCCATCTATCTATCCATCCATCCACCCATCCACCCATCCATCCATCCATCTATCTATCTATCCATCTATCTATCTATCTATCTATCTATCTATCTATCTATCTATCTATCTATCATCTATCTATCCATCCATCCATCTATCATCTATAATCTATCTCTCTCTATCGA
>NW_026060325.1:547659-550159 GCF_024139225.1 Suncus etruscus | reverse complement strand
ATAGGATGCCGGGGTTCGAACCCGGGTCGGCCACTTCCAAGCAAATGTCCTCCTAGCTATACTATCTCTTGGGCCCCTCCAAGATAGGTAATTTTTTTTTGAAAAATTTTAGGACCCCCCCAACATTCCCATTCCCCACCCAGAACGTGTCCTGGGTTCGAATACTGCAAGAGAGAGAGAGAGAGAGAGAGAGAGAGAGAGAGAGAGAGAGACAACCTCAGGGGGGGCATATGGGATGTCAGGGATCGAACCTGCGTCCTTCGGAGACAGTCTATCATTCATTCCTTCATTCATTCTTTCATTTCCCACACTAGGAAGCGAAACCTAGACAGAACCCCACCCCAACACCCAAGACCCCCCCCAAAAAAATTTGGACCCACTTACCGAGCCGTAGAGACGGGCCTTCCATGTGTCCACTTTGCCGGGCCCCCCCCAGCTGTCCGTCTGGGGTTCGAGGAGCGTCCACTTCGTTCGAACCCCAATTTCTGGGCCCGTCTCCAAGGCCTGATTCCTTCTCAGATTTTTTTGGGGGGGACTTTTTTGGGGGGGGCACATGCAGAAGAAAAATGGAGTCTAGGACTGGATGGGGCCCCCCAAAAAAGTCTCCACCCCCCCAGAAAAAAAAAAACAACAACAACTGGACTGGGGTTTTCTTCTAGGCCAAGCTCGGAAGTCAGAGATCTCTGAGAGGCAGGGTTCTCCTGTGGGAGGCCGGGGGTCCAACCCTGGGCGTGAGGCTCCGCCGTGCTGCCGGGCCCCGAGTTCAAGAGCAATTTGGAAGTTGTGTGTTGTGGGTCCTGCGCTTCCTTTATACACACAACCCCACCCACCCACCCCCGGCCGAGGGAGGGAGGAGTTGTGTTTCCTCATCGGGTTGAGAAACCCAGCGGCCGGCCTGGGCCTTGGCCTGTTCCCAGATTTCCAGACGCCGGGCCGTGGGGGTTGGGTGTTGTCTAAGGAAACAACCGGCGGAGGGAAGAGACACAGAGAGACACAGAGACAGAGAGGGAGAGGGTGAGAGACAGACACAGAGAAATAGAAAGAGACAGGGAGATCGAGACAGAGAAAGGAGACAGAGAAACAGAAACAAACCGAGGCAAAGACAGAGACACAGAGAGACAAACAGACACAGAGAGACAGAGAGACACAGAGAGTTGGAGAAGCAGAGAGACAGAGAGAGGGAGAGGGTGAAACTGATAGAAAGAGGGAGACAAAGAGACAGAGAGAGGAGACAGAGAGATAGAGACAGAAAAAGTAGAGAAACAGAAACAAACCAAGACAAAGACAGAGACACAGAGAGACAAACAGACACAGAGAGACAGAGAGACACAGAGAGTCAGAGAAGCAGAGAGACAAAGAGAGGAGACAGAGAGATAGAGAGAGAAGAGACCAATAGAGACAAAGACAGAGAGAGACACAGAGAGACAGAGTGGAGACAGAGAGGGAGAGGGTGAAAGTGATAGGGAGAGAGAGAGAAAGAGAGACAGAGACAGAGCGATAGAAAGAGACAGAGAGAAGAGACAAATAGAGACAAAGACAGAGAGACACAGAGACACAGAGAGTCAGAGAAGCAGAGAGACATAGCAGAGATGGAGAGAGAGGGAGAGGGTGAGAGTGATAGGGAGGGAGAGAGAGACAAAGAGACAGAGCAGAGAGGGAGAGGGTGAAAGTGATAGGAAGAGAGAGACAAAGAGACACAGAGACAGAGAGATAGAAAGAAACAGAGCAGAGAGGGAGAGGGTGAGGTTGAGAGGGAGACAAAGAGAGACAGAGAAAGACACAGAGACAGAGAAAGGAGACAGAGAAACAGAAACAAACCGAGACAAAGACAGAGACACAGAGAGACAAACAGACACAGAGAGACAGAGAGACACAGAGAGTCAGAGAAGCAGAGAGACACACAGAAAGAGAGAGGGTGAGACTGATAGAAAGAGGGAGACAAAGAGACAGAGAGAGGAGAAGAAAGATAGAAAGAGACAGAGAAGAGACAAAGACAGAGAGAGACACAGAGAGACAGAGAGGGAGAGGGTGAAAATGATAGGGAGAGAGACAAAGAGAGACAGAGACAGAGAGATAGAAAGAGACAGAGCAGAGAGGGAGAGAGTGAGGTCGAGAGGGAGAGGGAGACAAACAGACAGAGACAGAGAAAGAGAAAGAGACAGAGAGATAGAGACAGAGAAAGGAGACAGAGAAATAGAAACAAACCGAGACAAAGACAGAGACACAGAGAGACAGAGAGACACAGAGAGACAGAGAGACACAGCGAGTCAGAGAAGCAGAGAGACAGAGCAGAGATGGAGAGAGAGAGGGAGAGGGTGAGAGTGATAGGGAGAGAGAGACAAAGAGAGACAGAGACAGAGAGATAGAAAGAGACAGAGAGATAGAGACAGAGAAAGGAGACAGAAACAGAAACAAACCGAGACAAAGACAGAGACACAGAGAGACATGGAGAGACAGAGCAGAGACAGAGGGGGAGAGGGTGAAAGTGATAGGGAGAGAG
>NW_026060325.1:529069-547161 GCF_024139225.1 Suncus etruscus | reverse complement strand
AGACACAGGGTAACCCCAGCCCCTCACCCCTGCCCCGCAAAGCGAGGCGAGATATCAATCTCTCCTCTCCCGTCCCCACCCTCCCTGCAGCAAAGGCACCTGCTGCGATAAAACTGAATTCCGGCCCAGTTGCGTGTCCAGTTCTGGCCTGTTTTTCCCCCAAACAGGAGTCCACCCCGAGGGCCACAGGACATACCTGAGAGGGAGAATGCTGACCGGTGTCCTTTTTTGGGAAACTGTCCCCTTGGGCCACTTTCGGGCGACCTGTGACCCCCCATGTCTTCTCAAAACACGGGGACAAGCTCTGAGAGAATCTCTCTCGCTGTGTCTCTGTGTGCGTCATCTCTCACACAGTGGCCCAGGGACTTTCCGTCTTTGGACCCCCCCCAAGGAATTTCTGATGCACCCCCTTGATGGCCCAGTTGGTTTTGAGATTCTCCAGGAGGGTAGATGGCGGATGGATGGATGAATAGTTGGGTGGATGGGTGGATGGATGGGTAGATGGGTTGATAGGAGATTGGGGCATGAATGAATGAATGAATGGATGGATGGACAAATGGATGGATGGGTAGATGGATGAGTGAGTGGATAAATGGATAGATAGATGAATTGGTGGATAAATGGATGGATAGTTGGGTGGGTGGATGGATGAATGGTAGATGGGTGGATAGGGGATAGGTGATTGAATGAATGAATGAATGAATGGATGGATGGATGAATGGATGGATGGACAAATGTATCAATGGGTGGATGGATGAGTGAGTAGATAAATGGATAGATAGATGAATGGGTGGATAAATGGATGGGTGGATAGTTGGGTGGATAATGGGTAGATGGGTGGATAGGGGATAGGTGCTTGAATGAATGAATGAATGGATGGATGGATGAATGGATGGATGGACAAATGGATGGGTGGGTGGATGGATGAGTGAGTGGATAAATGGATAGATAGATGAATGGGTGGATAAATGGATGGTGGATAGTTGGGTGGATGAATGGGTAGATGGGTGGATAGGGGAAAGGTGCTTGAATGAATGAATGAATGGATGGATGAATGGATGGATGGATGGACAAATGGATGGATGGGTAGATGGATGAGTGAGTGGATAAATGGATAGATAGATGAATTGGTGGATAAATGGATGGTGGATAGTTGGGTGGATAATGGGTAGATGGGTGGATAGGGGATAGGTGCTTGAATGAATGAATGGATGGATGAATGGATGGATGAATGGATGGATGGACAAATGGATGGGTGGGTGGATGGATGAGTGAGTGGATAAATGGATAGATAGATGAATGGGTGGATAAATGGATGGTGGATAGTTGGGTGGATGAATGGGTAGATGGGTGGATAGGGGATAGGTACATGAATGAATGAATGAATGGATGGATGGATGGATGAATGGATGGATGGATGGACAAATGGATGGGTGGGTGGATGGATGAGTGAGTAGATAAATGGATAGATAGATGAATGGGTGGATAAATGGATGGTGGATAGTTGGGTGGATGAATGGGTAGATGGGTGGATAGGGGATAGGTGCTTGAATGAATGAATGAATGAATGAATGGATGAATGGATGGATGGACAAATGGATGGATGAGTGGATGGATGAGTGAGTGGATAAATGGATAGATAGATGAATGGGTGGATAAATGGATGGTGGATAGTTGGGTGGATGAATGGGTAGATGGGTGGATAGGGGATAGGTGCTTGAATGAATGAATGAATGAATGGATGGATGAATGGATGGATGGACAAATGGATGGATGGGTAGATGGATGAGTGAGTGGATAAATGGATAGATAGATGAATGGGTGGATAAATGGATGGTGGATAGTTGGGTGGATGAATGGGTAGATGGGTGGATAGGGGATAGATGCTTGAATGAATGAATGAATGGATGGATGAATGAATGGATGGATGAATGGATGGATGGATGGACAAATGGATGGGTGGGTGGATGGATGAGTGAGTAGATAAATAGGTAGATGAATGGGTGGATAAATGGATGGATAGTTGAATGGGGATGGATGAATGGATGAGTTGATGGATGGATGGGTGAATGGATGAATGAGTAGATGGATGGAATGGTGGATGAATGGATGGATGGATGGATGGATAGATGGATGGATGGATGGATAAATGAATGGATGGATAGATGGATGGATGGGTGGATGGATGGATGGGTGGATGGATGGATAAATAAAGGAATGGATGGGTGATGGTTGAATGGGAGGATGGATAGATGGATAGATAGATATATGGGTGGATGGATGGATAGATAGATGGATGGATAAATGGATAGATGAATGGATGGATGGATGGATGGGTGGATGGATGGATAAATAAAGGGATGGATGGGTGATGGTTGAATGGGAGGATGGATGGATGGATAGATGGATATATAGGTGGATGGATGGGTGGATGGATAGATAGATGGATGGATGGATAGATGAATGGATGGATAGATGGGTGGGTGGGTGGATGGATGGGTGGATGGATGGATAAATAAAGGGATGGATGGGTGATGGTTGAATGGGAGGATGGATGGATGGATGGATATATAGGTGGATGGATGGATGGGTGGATGGATGGATAGATGGATGGGTGGATAGATGAATGGATGGATAGATGGGTGGGTGGGTGGGTGGATGGATATATAGATATATAGACAGACATATATGTCAGTATATAGACAGATAAATGCAGACAAATAGATGGATGGATCGATAGATGAATGGATGGATGGGTGGATGGATGGATAAATAAAGGGATGGATGGGTGATGGTTGAATGGGAGGATGGATGGATATATGGGTGGATGGATGGATATATGGGTGGATGGATGGATAGATGGATGGATGGATGGGTGGATGGATGGATAAATAAAGGGATGGATGGGTGATGGTTGAATGGGAGGATGGATGGATGGATAGATGGATATATAGGTGGATAGATGGATGGGTGGATGGATGGATAGATGGGTGGGTGGGTGGGTGGATGGATATATAGATATATAGACAGACATATATGTCAGTATATAGACAGATAAATGCAGACAAATAGATGGATGGATCGATAGATGAATGGATGGATGGATGAGTGTTTCACCCCGAGCTTTTCATCCCCATCCCTCACCCCTGCTGAGCATGTTATGTGCGTCTTGCACTCTCACCCGCACCCGCCCTCAGAAAAAATGTGCTCTGATAAAACTTGACCCCGGTAAGGAAAAGGTCAAGTTGTAAGTCCAGTCCGCCATTTTCCCAACATAGAAGTAGCCAAGGGCCACAACCTTGACATAAACAAGACGTGCCAGAGATACAACGCAGCAAGACCAGCTGACACTGTTGTTTTATGGCCCAGTTTCGGGCAAGCTGAGAAAGAGACAGAGACAGAGAGATAAAGTGTGAGAAAAAAAGAGAGACAGAGACAGAGAGAAAAGGGACAGAGAGACACAGAGAGACAGAGAGAGAGGGAGAAATTATTCATGATGGAATATCTGTCCTAAAAGAGCCAAAACTCTTCCCCTCGGGCCCATTTCCATCCCCCCTGCCTGTCTCTGCAGCAAACACTCTATCTCTCTGTCTCTCTATCTCTATTGTCTCTGGATATTATCCAAATAATATTTTTTTAAAAAACAACAAATCCCACAACTATTTGAGATTATTTTCTATCTGTCTGTCTGTCTGTCTGTCTCCCCCTGACTCACTCAGCCACCCACTGAGAAGCCAATCTCGTGTCTTCCCTTTTCCTCGCTGCGTAATATTCCACGGCATAGTTTCTTTCTCCAGGCTTTGTTCTGGGGGCACATTTCCCTCCCCCCCAAAAAAATAAATTCTGGCTATTTTAAATAGTTTTGGGGGTGAACAGAGGAATGCAGAGAGCTTTTCTGTACTCTGTTTTTTGGGGGGGCTCTTTGCGTATATCCCTAGGATTGTGGTATTTCTGAGTTCTCAGATGAAAGTTGGAATATTTTTTTTTGTTTGGAATTAAAATTTAAGGATCAGGGCAGAACAGACTGTGAAATTTGGGGTCCAGAAAGGGAAAAGACCAGGAAAGACACCCCATCTTTTTTCCTCCCCCCCACCCCAAGCTTGTCACAAATATATTTATCCCAGGACCTGAGATTTGGCTTAAACCTTGCCCCTAAGGAAACATAAACTTATTAGGAAACTCTCCCCCCCAAAAAAATATGTTATTTTTCCTCCTTTTCTCAGAATCTCTGGTTCTGAGAACTTAAAATATTTGGAAATGTTACAAAAAAAAAATCACGTGTCTCGCACCCATGACCTCATTTTCTGCCTCCTCATTTCTGTCTCGGTTCCTTATTCTATTTTTTATTTTTGATTTTGTGCGACTCTCCCCAATGACGATGTCGCAATCGTCGGCCCTACGTTGACCCCCCCCCCCAAATCTGACTGCTCGGTAGCCCAGTTTGAGGTAAATTGGCAAGAAATCGGCCCCCCCTGCCCCCCCCAAGACAAATGACTCACAGAGGAAAAAAAATGTTATTTTCCTTATTTTCTGGTTTTGTAAAAACACAGACAAGTAGGAACAAAAATGTCGAATTCCAGGCAGAGAGGAGCGAGGCAGGACGCAAGGACCTTTTTCTGTTTTTTTTTTTTAAAGATTTATTTATGAATTTTAAAATCGAAAGAAATCATAAAAATGTTTATTTGCAAATATAGTTAAGTGGTTAAAAGTGGAGTAAAATGAAAAAAATATTTAGGCATATTCATTTTGAAACATTCTAATTTTTTATTCTTTTTTCTTTCCTTCCTTTTTCCTTCTTTCTTTCTCTTCTTTCTTTCTTCTCTTTCCTTTCTTCTTCCATTCTCTCTTTCTTCTTTCTTTATTTCTTTTTCCTTTCTTTCCTTTTTTCTTTCTTTCTCTCTTCTTATCCTTTCTTTTTTCTTCTTTCCTTTTTTCTTCCTTTCTTCCTTCCTTTCTCTCTTTTTTCTTTTTCTATCTCCTTTCTTTCTCTCTTCCTTCTTTCTTCTCTTTCCTTCCTTCCTTCTCTCTCTTCTCTTTCTTTTTCTTTCTTTCTTTCTTTCTTTCTTTCTTTCTTTCTTTCTTTCTTTCTTTCTTTCTTTCTTTCTTTCTTTCTTTCTTTCTTTCTTTCTTTCTTTCTTTCTTTCTTTCTTTCTTTCTTTCTTTCTTTTCTTTCTTCTTTCTCTTTTCTTCATTCTTTCTTTCCTTCCTTCTTCCTTCCTTTCTTCTTTCTCTTTCCTTCCTTCTTTCTCTCTTTCTCTTTCTTCTTTCTCTTTTCTTCATTCTTTATCACTTTCTCTTTTCTTCCTTCTTCCTTCCTTTCTTCTTTCTTTCTCTCCTTCCTTCTTTCTCTCTTTTTCTTTCTTTCTTTCTTTCTTTCTTTCTTTCTTTCTTTCTTTCTTTCTTTCTTTCTTTCTTTCTTTCTTTCTTTCTTTCTTTCTTTCTTTCTTTCTTTCTTTCTTTCTTTCTTTCTTTCTTTCTTTCTTCTTCCTTCCTTCCTTCCTTCCTTCCTTCTTCCTTCCTTCCTTCCTTCCTTCCTTCCTTCCTTCCTTCCTTCCTTCCTTCCTTCCTTCCTTTCTTCCTTCCTTCCTTCTGTGCTTTTTGCCACACCTGGTGGAACTCAGACATTCCTCCTGTCTCTGTGCTTAGAGATCATCCCTGGCCGTCTCAGGGGACCCTATGGGATGTCGGGTATCGAACCCATGTTGGCTGCATCCAAGACAAACGCCCTCTCCTCTGCGCTATTGGTCCAGCCCCTATCATGAAGCTTTACATGTCATCCTCATTATAATTTTATCATTATTATTCTTATTATGATAAAGTTTTATTCTTGGAATTGGGGTTACACCCAGCAGTGCTCAGGGGTTACTCCTGGCTCTGCGCTCAGGACTCACTTCTGGCATTCTCGGGGGACCCCATGTCATTCCAAAGGTCGAACCCGGGTCAGCCATGTGCAAGGCACTCCACTGTGCTATCCCTGAACCCCAATAATTTCATTCTTTCCCCCCCTTTTCTTTCAGTACCCATGGCAAAGTGGGATTCGAACTCGGTGTTCAAAACTGGAATGTAGGGGTTACCTCTGGGTGGGCTCACCAACATTCACACCAATTCCCACCAATTCCCTCGCATGGAGAATTTTGTACCAATACCATGAAAATCGACCTCTGATTTACGCCTGAATCAATAATCAATAAGTGATCAATCAATAGTATTATTGATACCATGAAAATCGACCTCTGATTTACGCCTGAATCAATAATCAATAAGTGATCAATCAATAGTATTGAATGATAAATAACGATAGGCAAATGAACAATAGTGCTAATGATAATGCTGATGAATAAATGATTGTTGTATTAAATAAGCCCCGAGGCCAAATTTGGGGGTGTGGTCTCCATATTAAAATAAAATGTCGCAGCATGGAATGGTCTATAATGGTGGATGGATGGGTGGGTAGGTGGGTGGGTGGGTGGATAGATGGATCGGTGGATGGATGGATGGATGGTGGTAGGATGGAGGGATGGATGGATAGATGGATCGGTGGATGGATGGATGGATGGTGGTAGGATGGAGGGATGGATGGATAGATGGATCGGTGGATGGATGGATGGTGGTTGGATGGAGGGATGGATGGGTGGTGGATGGATGGGTGGACAGATGGATGAATGGGTGAATGGATGGGTGGGTGGGTGGATGGATGGATGGAGTGATGGATGGATGGACAGATGGATGGTTAGGTGGATGAATGGATGGATGGGTGGGTGGATGGGTGGTTGGATGGATGGGTGGTAGATGGATGGGTAGATGGATGGGTGGACAGATGGATGAATGGGTGAATGGATGGGTGGGTGAATGGAATGATGGATGGATGGACAGATGGATGGTTAGGTGGATGGATGGATGGATGATGGGTGAATGGATGGGTGGTAGATGGATGGGTGGATGGATGAATGGGTGGGTGGATGGGTGGGTGGATGGGTGGATAGATGGATTGGTGGATGAATGGATGGTGGTTGGATGGAGGGATGATGGGTGGTGGATGGATGGATGGGTGGACGGATGGGTAGGTGGGTGGATAGATGAATGGAGTGATGGATGGATGGACAGATGGATGGTTAGGTGGATGGATGAATGGGTGGATGGATGGATGGGTAAATGGATGGATGGGTGAATGGATGGTGGTGGTTGGATGGAGGGATGGATGGGTGGTGCATGGAGGGGTGGACGGATGGATGAATGGGTGAATGGCTGGGTGGCTGGGTGGGTGGGTGGATGGATGGATGGATGGGTAGGTGGGTGGATAGATGAATGGAGTGATGGATGGATGGACAGGTGGATGGATGGGTGGATGGAGTGATGGGTGGATGGATGGATGGGTAAATGGATGGGTGTGTGGGTGGGTGGATGAATGGGTGGGTGGATGGATGGATGGTGTGGATAGGGGTGGATGGATGAATGGAGTGATGGATGGGTGGGTGGAGGGTTGGTGGATGGATGAATGGGTGGATGGATGGGTGGGTAAATGGATAAGTGGATGGATGGAAGGATGGGTATATAGGAGGGTGGATGGATGGGTAGATAGATGGATGAATGGATGGATAGGAGGGTGGATGGATGGATGGGTAGATAGATGGTGGATGGATGGATGAATGGGTGGATGGATGGGTGGGTGCGTGGATGGAAGGATGGATGAGTGGATGGATGGATGGATGGATGAGTGGATGGGTGGATGGATAGATGGGTGGATGGGTGGATGGATGGGGTGGATGGGGTGGATGGATGGAGTGATGGGTGGGTGAATAAATGAATGGATGGGTACATGGATGGATGGGTGGGTGGGTGGTTTTGATGGTTAAGATGGTAGACTTGGTTTCAGAACAATGGTGACGATGCATTTATTAATTGGCCTAATTATCTGGTCTTGGGTCATATTCCTATTTTGAGTCCTAGCCATGTTTTGGGGTGACCCTCTGGGGTGCCGGAGATTAAAACCACTTCAGTTGGGTGCAAGGCAGTTGCTGGGCATGAAGGTGTGGCCGCCATGTTTGTTTCTTCATTGGGACCAAAGGTCAAACCACCAAAACGTCGAACCACCCAAATGCCAACTTCCTCCTCAAATGCCCGGATTTGGTGAGGGGAGTGTCCGCACCTGACCTCAAGGTTCCCGGAAAAATGGGACCCCCAAAATCCTGGAAGCCCCTTGGGTGGGTTTTGCGGTTAATGGGTGAAGACGTGTTGTCGTTGAGTCATGGTGGAGGAGGAGGGTCCCTAAGTCCAGAGACAGCCGGGGATGGTGCCAGACCCAAGTCTTGGATTTATTTTCCCCCCCTGGGTACTTGGGTTAGTTGGGTGAGGGGATATTGGAGTTAGGAGATGAGAGAAAGAGATAGAGAGACAGAGAGAGACAGAGAAAGAGAGAACAAGAGAGGGAAGGGAAGGAGGGAGGAAGAAGGACAGAGAGACAGATGGAGACAAAGATGAGAAAGAGAGACATAGAGAGAGGGAAAGAGAGACACAAAACAGAGACAGGGAGAGAGACACAGCGAGTTAGAGAGACAGCGAGACAGAGAGAGACAGAGAAAGAGAGAACTAAAGAGGGAAGGGAAGGAGGGAGGAAGAAGGACAGAGAGACAGAGGGAGACAAAGATGAGACAGAGAGACATAGAGAAAGGGAAAGAGAGACATGGAACAGAGACAGGGAGAGAGAGTCAGAGAGACAGAGAGACAGAGAAAGAGAGAACAAAAGAGGGAAGGGAAGGAGGGAGGAAGAATGACAGAGAGACAGAGGGAGACAAAGACAAGAAAGAGAGACATAGAGAGAGGGAAAGAGACACAAAACAGAGACAGGGAGAGAGAGACAGAGTCAGAGAGAGACAGAGAAAGAGAGAACAAAAGAGGGAAGAAGGACAGAGAGACAGATGGAGACAAAGATAAGAAAGAGAGACATAGAGAGGGAAAGAGACATGGAACAGAGACAGGGAGAGAGACAGAGAGAGTCAGAGAGACAGAGAAAGAGAGAATAAAAGAGGGAAGGGAATGAGGGAGAAAGGACAGAGAGACAGATGGAGACAAAGAGGAGACAGAGAGACATAGAGAGAGGGAAAGAGAGACACGAAACAGAGACAGGGAGAGAGAGACAGAGAGAGTCAGAGAGACCGAGAGAGACAGAGAAAGAGAGAACAAAGGAGGGAAGGGAAGGAAGGAAGAAGAAGGACAAAGAGACAGGTGGAGACAAAGAAGAGACAGAGAGACACAGAGAGAGGGAAAGAGAGACACAGAACAGAGACAGGGAGAGAGACAGAGAGAGTCAGAGAGACCGAGAGAGACAGAGAAAGAGAGAACAAAGGAGGGAAGGGAAGGAGGGAGGGAGGAAGGACAGAGAGAGACAGATGGAGACAAAGATGAGACAGAGAGAGGGAAAGAGAGACACAGAACAGAGACACGGAGAGAAAGACAGAAACAGAGAGAGAACTGAAGAGGAAGGGAAAGAGGGAGGAAGGACAGAGAGACAGATGGAGACAAAGAGAAGACAGAGAGACAGAGAGAGGGAAAGAGAGACACGGAACAGAGACAGGGGGAGAGAGAGACAGAGAGACAGAGAAAGAGAGAACAGAGGAGGGAAGGGAAGGAGGGAGGAAGGACAGAGAGACAGAGGGAGACAAAGATGAGAGAGACATAGAGAGAGGGAAAGAGAGACACAGAACAGAGACAGGGAGAGAGAGACAGAGAGAGTCAGAGAGACAGAGAAAGAGAGAACAAAAGAGGGAGAGGGCAGAGAAGGAGGGAGGAAGGACAGAGAGACAGATGGAGACAGAGATGAGACAGAGAGACATAGAGAGAGGGAAAGAGAGACACGGAACAGAGACAGGGAGAGAGAGACAGAAAGAGTCAGAGAGACAGAGCGAGACAGAGAGAGACAGAAAGAGATCAAAAGAGGGAAGGGAAGGAGGGAGGAAGAAGGACAGAGAGACAGATGGAGACAAAGATGAGACAGAGAGAGGGAAAGAGAGACACAGAACAGAGACACGGAGAGAAAGACAGAAACAGAGAGAGAACTGAAGAGGAAGGGAAAGAGGGAGGAAGGACAGAGAGACAGATGGAGACAAAGAGAAGACAGAGAGACAGAGAGAGGGAAAGAGAGACACGGAACAGAGACAGGGAGAGAGAGACAGAGAGTCAGAGAGACAGAGAGAGACAGAGAAAGAGAGAACAAAAGAGGGAAGGGAAGGAGGGAGGAAGGACAGAGAGACAGATGGAGACAAAGAGGAGACAGAGAGACAGAGAGATACAGAACAGAGACAGGGTTTGGGGGTTCTCAGCCTCAGGGCCCCGAGGATTTTTAGGTGTAGAAATTCTGCATTGAATCATTTGACAAACATGTCAAAAGCCACACTTTCCCCCCAAAAAATAAAAAAACTCAACAAACACCAAGTCCAGACAGAGACAGGGAGAGAGACAAATTTCTTCTGCTTGCACATCAGCAGTTGGAGAAGCACAAACTGATGTATTTTTGGGGTAAAAAAGAAAAAAAAAGCCTTCTTTCAGGCCGGTTGCCAGCAGCTGTTTCTCCAAGACCGTTGCAGGAAGTTGTGTGTTTGCATTTTTTTTGTTTATTTTTGAAGTTTTGTCCCCAGAAAAGGGAAGATTTGCTGATAAGGGGGATGAGAAAATCTTAGCGTTGAGTCATGGCTGGTGGGTCGGGGGTTCTTGGAAAAAGGGAGGAGGAGGAGGAGGAGGAGGAGGAGGAGGAGGAGGAGGAGGAGGAGGAGGAGGAGGAGGAGGAGGAAAAGGAAGAGGAGACAGTCTGGAACCCTGAAAATTGTGCAGAAAATTCTGGGCGCCTGCTGGGAAGGCCTGGAGGAGACAGAAAAAAAACCAACAATAGAATGGTAAATAAAATAAACAGGGTGAAACAAATAAATAAAATAAAAAATAAAATAAATAAATAACCAATAAATAAAATAAAAAATAAAATAAATAAATAGCAAATAAATAAAAAATAAGATAAATAAATAACAAATAAATAAATAACAAATAAATAAAATAAAAATAGAATAAATAGATAACAAATAAATAAAATAAAAATAAAATGAATAAATAACAAATAAATAAAATAAAAAATAAAATAAATAACAAATAAATAAAATAAAAATAAAATAAATAGATAACAAATAAAATAAAAAATAAAATAAATAAATATCAAATAAATAAAATAAAAAATAAAATAAATAAATATCAAATAAACAAAATAAAAAATAAAATAAATAAATATCAAATAAACAAAATAAAAAATAAAATAAATAAATAACAAATAAATAAAATAAAAGATAAAATAAATAAATAACAAATAAATAAAATAAAAATAAAATAAATAACAAATAAATAAAATAAAAAATAAAATAAATTGGGGGGCCGGGCGGTGGCGCTGGAGGTAAGGTGCCTGCCTTGCCTGCGCTAGCCTAGGACGGACCGCGGTTCGATCCCCCGGCTCCCATATGGTCCCCCAAGAAGCCAGGAGCAACTTCTGAGCGCATAGCCAGGAATAACCCCTGAGCGTCACAGGGTGTGGCCCAAAAACCAAAAAAAAAAAAAAATAAATAAAATAAAATAAAATAAAATAAATTAATAACAAATAAATAAAATAAAAGATAAAATAAATAAATAACAAATAAATAAAATAAAAATAAAATAAATAGAAATAAATAAAATAAAAAATAAAATAAATAAATAACAAATAAATAAAATAAAAAATAAAATAAATAAACAACAAATAAATAAAATAAAAAATAAAATAAATAAATAACAAATAAATAAAATAAAAATAAAATAAACAACAAATAAATAAAATAAAAATAAATAAAAAACAAATAAATAAAATAAAAAATAAAACGAAACGTAAAATGAAATAAAAACAAGAAAACAAAAACAATAAAATAATATCAAATAAAATAATGAAGCAAAAACAAAACAACCAATATCCAATGAAAGAATAAACAACAAAAGGAAATAAGTGAAATAAAATATGAAATAAAAGAATAGAAAATGAAAAAACAAAAAAAATTTAAAAAAGAAAAGAAAGAAAACAAAATAAATAAAATAAAATATAAAACAAAATAAAAATAAAAGGAAAGAAAATGAAAAAACAAAAATAATGAAAAATGAAATGAAAATAAAAGAATAATATTTATCTCTGTCTCTACCCTGCTGTCTCCATCTCTGCGTCTGATATCTCTAAGTCTCACATCTCTGGGTCTGTGTCTCTGCAGCTGACGTCTCTATCTCTGGGCCTGACGTCTCTGGGTTTACAGAATCTCCACCGTGCCTCTGTGAGCAGGCCTGACTGCTTTCTTTCTTTCTTTCTTTCTTTCTTTCTTTCTTTCTTTCTTTCTTTCTTTCTTTCTTTCTTTCTTTCTTTCTTTCTTTCTTTCTTTCTTTCTTTCTTTCTTTCTTTCTTTCTTTCTTTCTTTCTTTCTTTCTTTCTTTCTTTCTTTCTTTCTTCTTCTCTCTCTCTCTCTCTCTCTCTCTCTTTCTTTCTTTCTTTCTTTCTTTCTTTCTTTCTTTCTTTCTTTCTCTTTCTTTCTCTCTCTTTTTTTCTTTCTTTCTTTCATGCTTTCTTTCTCTCTCTTTCTTTTTTTCTTTCTTGCTTTCTTTCTTGGTTTCTTTCTTTCTTTCTTTCTTTCTCTCTCTCTCTTTTTCTTTCTTTCTTTCATGCTTTCTTTCTTGGTTTCTTTCTTTCTTTCTTTCTTTCTTTCTTTCTCTCTCTCTTTCTTTCATGCTTTCTTTCTTGGTTTCTTTCTTTCTTTCTTTCTTCTTTCTCTCTCTCTCTTTCTTTCTTTCTTTCATGTTTTCTTTCTTGGTTTCTTTCTTTCTCTCTCTCTCTTTCTTTCTTTCTTTCTTGGTTTCTTTTTTTCTTTCTTTCTTTCTTTCTCTCTCTCTCCCTTCCTTCCTTCCTTCCTTCCTTCCTTCCTTCCTTCCTTTCTTTCTTTCTTACTTTCTTTCTTTCTTCTTTCTTTCTTTCATTCTTTCTTCTTTCTTTTTTTCTCTCTCTCTTTCTCTCTTTCTCTTTCTTTCTTTCTTTCTTTCTTTCTTTCTTTCTTTCTTTCTTTCTTTCTTTCTTTCTTTCTTTCTTTCTTTCTTTCTTTCTTTCTTTCTTTCTTTCTTTCTTTCTTTCTTTCTTTCTTTCTTTCTTTCTTTCTTTCTTTCTTTCTTTCTTTCTTTCTTTCCTCTCTCTCTCTCTCTCTCTCTCTCTCTCTCTCTCTCTCTCCCCCCCCCCTCTGTCTCTCTCTCCTTCTCTGAATCCACTCCAGTTAACAACACTTTCTCCAGATTTTACTATCCCAACCCCCCACCATTACTGGGATTCGAGCTCCCTTCCCCCAGACCCCGGGACCCCAGCCCGCCCCTTCTCCTTCCCCTTCCCCAGCCCCTTTGTGGGGGTCTTTTGTTCCTTTGTCTTGCCCCTGGCCTCTCCTCACGCCCTCGCTGAGAGTTTTTTAGAGTCGCACAAAGAGGCCCACAAAGCGAGAAAGAATGAGAGACAGAGACACGAGAGAGAGAGAGAGAGAGAGAGAGAGAGAGAGAGATACGAGAGATGAGAGAGAGAGGGGGGGATGGAGGAAAGAAAAAAATAGAAAAAAAAACAGTAAACAGAGCAAGAGAGACAGAGACCAACAGAGACAGCGAGACAGACAGAGAGGGACAGACAGTCAGAGAGAGACAGAGAGACAGACAGTCAGAGAGAGAGACAAAGAGAGAAAGAGAGAGACAGAGAGAGACAGACAGTCAGAGAGAGACAGAGAGAGAGAGACAGACAGAGAGAGGGAAAGAGAGACAGGGACAAAGAAGACATGGACGAAAGAGAAAATTAGAAAAAAAAGTAAACAGAGCAAAAAAGAGACAAAGATCGAGAGACAGAGAGACAGACAGAGACAGAGAGACAGTCAGCCAGAGAGAGACAGCCAGAGAGAGACAGCCAGAGAGAGACAGAGAAAGAGAGAGATAGACAGAGACAGAGAGAGACAGTCAGAGAGAGACAGAGAGAGAGATAGACAGAAAGAGGGAAAGAGAGACAGGGACAAAAAAGACATGAAGAAAAAAAGTAGAAAAAACAGTAAACAGAGCAAGAGAGAGACATACAGAGATAGGGAGGCAGAACAGAGAGACAGACAGAGACAGAGAGAGACAGACAGTCAGAGAGAGACAGAGAGAGACAGGGACAAAAAAGACATGAAGGAAAAAAAGTAGAAAAAACAGTAAACAGAGCAAGAGAGAGACAGAGAGAGACATACAGAGATAGAGAGGCAGAGACAGAGAGACAGACAGAGACAGAGAGACAGAGAGAAAGAGAGACAGAGAGGGGGAAAGAGAAACAGGGACAAAATAGACATGGATGAAAGAGAAAATTAGAAAAAAACAGTAAACAGAGCAAAAAAGAGACAGACAGAGATCGAGAGACAGAGAGACAGACAGAGACAGAGAGACAGACAGAGAGACAGACAGAGACAGAGAGAGACAGGGACCAAAAAGACATGAAGGAAAAAATTAGAAAAAACAGTAAACAGAGCAAGAGAGAGACAGAGACAGACATACAGAGATAGGGAGGCAGAGACAGAGAAACAGACAGAGACAGACAGAGACAGAGAGAGACTGACAGACAGAGACAGAGAGAAGAGGAGAGAGAGACAGAGAGAGGGAAAGAGAGACAGGGACAAAAAAGACATGGAGGAAAGAAAAAATTAGAAAAAACAGTAAACAGAGTAAGAAAGAGACAGAGACAGAGAGACAGACAGGGACAGACAGAGACAGAGAGACAGAGAGAGACAGAGAGACAGAGAGAGACAGAGAGACAGACAGGAACAGAGACAGAGAGACAGACAGGAACAGACAGAGACAGAGAGACAGAGACAGACAGGGACAGAGACAGAGAGAGACAGACAGGGACAGACAGAGACAGAGAGACAGAGAGAGACAGAGAGACAGACAGGGACAGACAGAGACAGAGAGACAAAGAGACAGACAGGGACAGACAGAGACAGAGAGACAGAGAGACAGACAGGGACAGACAGAGACAGAGAGACAGAGACAGACAGGGACAGACAGAGACAGAGAGAGACAGACAGGGACAGACAGAGACAGAGAGAGACAGACAGGGACAGACAGAGACAGAGAGACAGAGAGACAGAGAGAGACAGAGAGACAGACAGGGACAGACAGAGACAGAGAGACAAAGAGACAGACAGGGACAGAGAGACAGAGAGACAGAGACAGACAGGGACAGACAGAGAGAGAGAGACAGACAGGGACAGACAGAGACAGAGAGACAGACAGGGACAGAAAGAGACAGAGAGACAGACAGGGACAGACAGAGAGAGAGACAGAGAGACAGAGAGACAGTCAGGGACAAACAGACTGAGAGAGACAGAGAATGTTGAAACTGGGGAAATAGATGGCAGAAAATTTGTGTGAGAGAGAGACAGAGAGACTGAGAGACAGAGACAGTCAGAGACTGAAAAAAAACAGAGACAAATAGAGACAGAGAGACAGACAGAGATACACAGAGACTGAGAGACAGAGAATGTTGAAAGTGGGGAAATAGGTGGCAGAAAATGTGTGTGAGAGAAAGAGACAGAGACAGAGAGTCTGAGAGACAGAGACAGTCAGAGACTGAAAACCAGAGACAAATAGAGATAGAGAGACAGAGACAGACAGACAGAGACCGAGATAAAGAGACACAGAGATAGACAGTGTTGAAACTGGAGACATTGGTGGCAGGAAATGTGTGTGTGAGACAGAGACAGAGAATGAGACGCAGAGACTGAGAGACAGAGACAGTCAGAGACTTGGAGACATAGAGAGACAGAGGCTGAGAGACAGCGACAGAGAATGTTGAAACGGGACGTTGGGGGCAGGAAATGTGAGCCAGGACGGACACGGGTTCGATCCCCGGCATCCCATATGGTCCCCCGGCCTAATAGGGCTCAAAAAATTTAAAAAAATTGAAAAAATATGAAAAACAAAATGTCTGCCCCAGAGGCAATGGGGGGCTGGCGGGAGGGAAACTGAGGAAAACGGGGGACCCCGGTGGCGGGAAACGCACCCCAAGAGGGTGTTGGACCTCGTAGGGCCGAAATTCCGTCACAAACAATTTGATATCTGTGGGAAAAAATGATAACTATCTCTCTATCTCTGTGTCACTGTCTCTGTCTCTGTTTCTCTAGGTGTCTCTGTCTTTCTCTGTCTCTTTCTATGTGTCTGTGTCTGTCTCTCTGCCATCTCTCTGTGTCTCTGTTTCCTTTTCTCTATCTCTTGGTTTCTCTATGGCTCTGTGTCTCTCTGTTTTTCTATGTCTCTCTGTCTCTTTCTCTCTTTTCTCTGTGTCTCTGTCATTTTGTCTCTCTGTCTGTCTCTTATATCTGTTTTTATCTCTCTCTGCTGTGTCTCTGTCTTTTGTCTCTGTCTCTCTGTTTCTCTAGGTGTCTCTGTTTTACTGTCTCTATCTCTCTGCCATCTCTCTGTGTCTCTGAGTTTCTCTCTGTGTCTCTGTCTCCTTTTCTCTATTCTTTGTTTCTCTATGGCTCTGTGTCTCTCTGTTTTTCTATGTCTCTGTCTCTTTCGCTCTTTTCTCTATATCTCTCTGTCTCTGTCATTTTGTGTCTCTCTGTCTCTTATATCTGTCTCTATCTCTCCCTGCTGTGTCTCTGTCTCTTGTCTCTGTCTTTCTGTCTCTATTTCTCTGTTTCTGTCGTTGTCTCTGTCTCTGTTTCTGTCTCTCTATCTCTTGTCTCTGTATCTCTGTTTCTCTAGGTGTCTCTGTCTTTCTGTTTCTTTCTATGTGTCTGTGTCTATCTCTGTCTCTCTGCCATCTCTCTGTGTCTCTGAGTTTCTCTCTGTGTCTCTGTCTCCTTATCTCTCGGTTTCTCTATGGCTCTGTGTCTCTCTGTTTCTCTGTCTCTCTTTTCTTTATGTCTCTCTATGTCTGTCATTTTGTCTCTGCCTGTCTATCTCTTATATTTGTATCTCTGTTTCTCTCCTTTGTGTCTCTGTCTGTCTCTTGTCTCTGTCTCTCTCTTTCTCTAGGTGTCTCTGTCTTTCTGTCTCTATCTCTCTGTCATCTCTCTGTGTCTCTGAGTTTCTCTCTGTGTCTCTGTCTCCTTCTCTCTATCTCTTGATTTCTCTATGGCTCTGTGTCTCTGTTTTTCTATGTCTTTCGGTCTCTGTCTCCTTTATTTCTCTCTGTCATTTCATGTCTCTGTCTGTCTCTTTATATCTTATGTTTGTCTCTCTCCTTTGTGTCTGTCTCTTGTCTCTGTCTCTCTCTTTCTCTAGGTGTCTCTGTCTGTCTCTATCTTTCTGCCATCTCTCTGTGTCTCTGAGTTTTGGGGGTCCAGAGAGGGTCCTTCCTCCTTCTCCCAGTTTTGGGGTCCAGGGAGGGTCCTTCCTGCCTCTCCCACTTTGGGGTCCAGGGAGGGTCCTTCCTGCCTCTCCCAGTTTTGGGGGCCCAGGGAGGGTCCTTTTTGCCCCTCCCAGTTTTAGGGGTCCAGGGAGGGTCCTTCCTGCCTCTCCCACTTTTGGGGGTCCAGGGAGGGTCCTTCCTGCATCTCCTCGTTTTGTGGATTCAGATAGAGTTTTTTCTGCCTCTCCCAGTTTTGGGGGTCCAGGAAGGGTCCTTCTTGCCTCTCCAAGCTTGCAGAACTCCACACATTTTAAGTCTGGGGTCCATGTCCCTTCCTTCTCTGCCCCCCTCTTTCTACACGGGGGGCTTCTCTTCCTGGTCTGCGTCTCTGGCAAGGACCCCGAGACTGGAGGAAACCCCCCTTTCTGCAGTACAAGCCCTCTCAGAGCCTCCTCTGCACCCCTTCCTCATTTCTGCCCATCCACTTTCTGTCCATCCTCAGTTGGCCTACAGAACTGTGTCCAGTGCAATTTTCTGAAGAAGAGGGGGTACACCCTTGTAGATGCCCCCCCAAGTCTGGTCCAGTTGTAAGTTTAATCTATGAAATTTTGGGGGTCACAAGGTCACAAGTGGGGGCTGAAGTCTGGGCTTGGAAATGGCCCTGGGTTCGGAATCTCTCTGTCTGCCACCATCTTTGTTTTTG
>NW_026060325.1:486569-526569 GCF_024139225.1 Suncus etruscus | reverse complement strand
TTGTTGGCTTCTGGCGTCTTGTCTGCCTTACTTTTTGGGGTTCCTTCCTCCACTTTGATTTAATCCTGTCCCCCCCCCAAAAAAACCCCCCCATTTGCATAGGACAAAGGAGGGGTGGACAGGACATCTAGGACGTAGCTCAAAAGTGGGGAGATGGTCTCACCCCCATTCTGGGGATATATATACTCAGCCAAGCGAGCAGGGGACCCCGAAATGCAGGGTTTGTCCCCCCACAAAATTTTCCACTGGGAGAGTTTTATTCTTGAACTTGGGGTGTTTCTGAGTCTGTCTCTTCTTTCTTTCTTTCTTTCTTTCTTTCTTTCTTTCTTTCTTTCTTTCTTTCTTTCTTTCTTTCTTTCTTTCTTTCTTTCTTTCTTTCTTTCTTTCTTTCTTTCTTTCTTTCTTTCTTTCTTTCTTTTCTTTCTTTCTTTCTTTCTTTTCTTTCTTTCTTTCTTTCTTTCTTTCTTTCTTTTTTTTCTTTCGCTCTCTTTCTTTCTTTCATTCATCTTTCTTTCTTTCCTTTTCTCTTTCTCTTTTTCTTCTTTCTTTTTTTCTTTCCTTCTTTTTCTTTCTCTTTATTTTCTTTCTTCTTTCCGCTCACCCTTTCTTTCCTTTTTCTGTTTTTCTTTGTTTCTTCCTTTCTTTTCTTCTCTCTTCTTTTATCTTCCTCTTTTTCTTCTTTTTCTTTTTCCTTCTTTCTCGTACTCTTTATTTTCTTTTTTCTCTCCTCTCTTTTTCTGTTTTCACTTCTTTCTTTTTCCCTTTTTCTTTCATTCTTTCCCCCTTTCTTTCCTCCTTCCCTTCTTTGTTCCTTCTTTCTTTCTTCTTTTTCTCTTTCTCTCATTCTTCTGTTCTTTCTCTCATTCTTCTGTTCTTTCTTTCTTCTTTCTCTCTCTTTTTCTCTCTTTCTCTCTTTCTTCTCTCTTTCTCTCTTCCTTTTTTCTTTCTTTCTCTTTCTTTCTCTTTCACTTTCTCTCTTTTTCTGTTTCTTTCTTTCTTTTTCTTTCTCTCTCTTTCTTCTTTCTTTCTTCTTTCTTTCTTTCTCTCTCTTCCTTCCTTCTTTCTCTCCCTTCCTTCTTTCTCTCTCTTCCTTCCTTCTTTCTTTTTTATTTCTTTCTTTCCCTTCCTTCCTTCCTTCCTTCCTTCCTTCCTTCCTTCCTTCTTTCTTTCTTTCTTTCTTTCTTTCTTTCTTTCTTTCTTTCTTTCTTTCTTTCTTTCTTTCTTTCTTTCTTTCTTTCTTTCTTTCTTTCTTTCTCCTTCCTCTTTTTTTTTCTTTCTTTCTTTCTTTCTTCTTTCATTTTCTTCCTATGCTACAAGCTTTCTCTACAGAATGTCCAACCTTCATTTCTGTCCGTGCCCTTTCGCAGCTTGGGATGGGGCGGAAGGAGCCGACTTCTCCTTTTTTTGAAGGTCAGGGGTTTCCAGAGAAGCTACAAACAGGAACATACCCCCACAAACATGCTCCCTGCATGACAGACCATCGTGGTTCCTCTGAAGGCCAAACCAAACTCACTTCCCAATAGTCCTGTGCAAAGGGTCCCCTGAGCACTGCCAAGGAGTAATTTCCTGAGCGCAGAGCCGGGAGTAACCATTGAGCGCAGAGCCAGGAGCAAGTCCTGAGCACCACCGGGTGTAGCCCCGAAACAAAGCAAAAACTATTTGGTTCAGAGTGATAACACAGTGGAAGGACATTTGCTTTGCACATGGCTGGCCTGGGTTCGATCCCCGGCATCCCATAGGGTCCCCCGAGCCAGTCAGGGGTGATTGCTGAGCACAGACTTAGGAGTAATCCATCCATCCATCTATCCATCCATCATCCATCCATCCATTCATCTACCCACCCATCCACCCATCTATCCATTCATCCATCTATCCATCCACCCATCATCCATCCACCCATCTATCCATCCATCCATTTATCCATCCATCCATCCATTCATCTACCCACCCATCCATCCACACTCATTCATCCATCTATCCATCCACCCATCATCCATCTATCCATCTATCCATCCATCCATCTATCCATCCATCCATCCATCATCCATCCATCCATCTATCCGTCCATCCATCCATCCATCTACCCACCCATCCGTCCATCACTCATTCATCCATCTATCCATCCACCCATCATCCATCCACCCATCTATCCATCCATTCATTTATCCATCCATCATCCATCCACCCATCCATCCATCCATCATTTATTCATCCATCCATCCATCTATTTATCCATCCATCTATCCAACTATCCATCTATCCACCCATCCATCTATCCATCCATCCATCCATCGTCCATCTACCCACTTATCCATTCATCCATCCATCCATCTATCCATCCATCCACCTATCAATCCATTTATCCATCCATCTATTCAACTATCCATCTATCCATCCATCCATTTATCTATCCATCTATTCATCCACCCATCTATCTGTCTATTCATCCAGCATCCATCCATCTATCCATCCAACTATACATCCATCCATCCATCTATCTATCCATCTATCCATCCATCATCCATCCACCCATCTATCCATCATTCATCCATCTATCCATTCATCCATCCATCTATCCATCCATCCACCCATCTATCCATCCATCTATCTGTCTATCCATCATCCATCCATCTATCCATCCACCCAAACATCCACCCATCCATCTACCCATCCATCCATACATACATACATTTATCCATTCATCTATCCATCCATCGATCTGTCCATCCATTTATTTATTCATCCACCCATCCATCTATCCATCCATCCATTAATCTATCCATTTATCCATCCATCTAACCATCCATCTGTGCATTCATCTATTCATTCATCCATCCATCTATCTGTCCATCCATCTAAACATCCATCTGTGCATTCATCTATTCATTCATCCATCCATCTGTCCATCCATCTATTCATCTATCCATCCATCCACCCACCCACCCATCCATCCACCCATCTCTCTATCCATCCATCCATCCATCCATCCATCCATCCATCCAACCATCCATCCATCCATCCATCCATTCATCCATTATCCATTCATCCACCCATCATCCATCCATTTATCATTAATCATCCATCATCCTTTATTGACCATCAATCCATTGATCCATCCATCGATCAATAATCCATAATCCATTATCGCACCCCACCCCCAGTTTCCACCCTGGACCTGCAGATCGTCAATTTTAATAACGAATTTCTCAACGTAACTTGGAATACCAGTAGCTTGGGTCCCACCAATCTCACCTTCTTGTACAAGTAAGTACTTATTGGGGGGGTGTTAAGTACTTAACCGAGGGTCTCCGAACCCCAAGTCTTGCCCCGAATTCGAGTGTATGCTCTTTTTTGCACGCCTGAGTGTGAAAAGGTGAGAAGTTTTTGGGGAGAAATTTGGAATTTTGTCTCCTGAGTAGAACCCCCAAAGTCAGTGAGTTCTTTGAACAAATCAAGATGGCGACCCTTAAAAACAAAGATGGCGACTGTTAGAATATAAATACATAAATAAATAAATAAATAAATAAATAAAAATCAGGCCAGATAAACAAGACTGGGAGGCTAAGGGTTCGATCCCCGGCACCCGATAGGGCCCCCCAAGAACTGCCAAGAGTAATTTCTGGGCTCTGGTCATGGCTGAGTTTGGCCCCCCAAAATATAACACGGATTGCAAGAAGGATTTGTGTCTCTGGGAAGGATTCTGGGGTCGGAGGGGGGGCCCCCATTTTGCAGGAAGAGCCTCCCCTGAACCCCATCTGCAGGGACCCCCCCATTTTCCCCAGGGGTGTCCTGTCCCCCAGGGGTGCAGAGTTAGGATACGCAGATGTCTTTTAGGGGTCACCGGTCCCTCCTTTGTGTTGATACCCAGTTTCTTCTGGGGGGTTAGGGGACAGGAGGGTCCGTCCTGCCTCTCCCAGTTTTGGGGGCCCAGGGAGGGTCCTTCCTGCCTCTCCCAGTTTTGGGGTCCAGGGAGGGTCCTTCCTGCCTCTCCCAGTTTTGGGGTCCAGGGAGGGTCCTTTCTGCCTCTCCCAGTGTTGGGGGTCCAGGGAGGGTCTTTCCTTTCTCTCCCAGTTTTGGGGGTCCAGGAGGGTCCTTCCTGCCTCTCCCAGTTTTGGGGGTCCAGGGAGGGTCCTTCCTGCCTCTGCCAGTTTTGGGGGTCCAGAGAGGGTCCTTTCTGCTTCTCCCAGTTTTGGGGGTCCAGGGAGGGTCTTTCCTGCCTCTCCCAGTTTCGGGGTCCAGGGAGGGTCCTTCCTGCCTCTCCCAGTTTTGGGGGTCCAGGGAGGGTCCTTCCCACCTCTCCCAGTTTTGGGGGTCCAGGGAGGGTCCTTCCCACCTCTCCCAGTTTTGGGGGTCCAGGGAGGGTCCTTCCCACCTCTCCCAGTTTTGGGGGTCCAGGGAGGGTCCTTCCCACCTCTCCCAGTTTTGGGGGTCCAGGGAGGGTCCTTCCTGCCTCTCTCAGTTTCGGGGGTCCAGGGAGGGTCCTTCCTGCCTCTCCCAGTTATGGGGGTCCAGGAGGGTCCTTTCTTGTTCTTCCAATTTTGGGGTTCACGGAGGGTCCTTCCTGCCTCTCCCAGTTTTGGGGGTCCAGAAAGGGTCCTTTCTTGTTCTTCCAATTTTGGGGTTCACGGAGGGTCCTTCCTGCCTGTTCTAGTTTTGGGGGTCCAGGAGGGTCCTTCCTGCCTCTCCCAGTTCTGGGGGTCCAGGGAGGGTCCTTGCTGCCTCTCCCAGTCTTGGGGGTCCAGGGAGGGTCCTTCCTGCCTCTCCCAGTTTTGGGGGTCCAGGGAGGGTCCTTCCTGCCTCTCCCAGTTTTGGGGTCCAGGAGGGTCCTTCCCACCTCTCCCAGTTTTGGGGGTCCAGGGAGGGTCCTTCCTGCCTCTCCCAGTTTGGGGGGTCCAGGGAGGGTCCTTCCTGCCTCTCCCAGTTTTGGGGGTCCAGGGAGGGTCCTTCCTGCCTCTCCCAGTTTTGGGGGTCCAGGGAGGGTCCTTCCTGCCTCTCCCAGTTTTGGGGTCCAGGGAGGGTCCTTCCTGCCTCTCCCAGTTTTGGGGGTCCAGGGAGGGTCCTTCCTGCCTCTCCCAGTTTTGGGGTCCAGGAGGGTCCTTCCCACCTCTCCCAGTTTTGGGGGTCCAGGGAGGGTCCTTCCTGCCTCTCCCAGTTATGGGGGTCCAGGGAGGGTCCTTCCTGCCTCTCCCAATTTTGGGGGTTCAGGGAGGGTCCTTCCTGCCTCTTCCAATTTTGGGGGTCCAGGGAAGGTTTCTCCTGCCTCTCCCAGTTTTGGGGTCCAGGGAGGGTCCTTCCTGCCTCTCCCAGTTTTGGGGGTCCAGGGAGGGTCCTTCCTGCCTCTCCCAGTTTTGGGGTCCAGGAGGGTCCTTCCCACCTCTCCCAGTTTTGGGGGTCCAGGGAGGGTCCTTCCTGCCTCTCTCAGTTTCGGGGGTCCAGGGAGGGTCCTTCCTGCCTTTCCCAGTTTTGGGGGTCCAGGGAGGGTCCTTCCTGCCTCTCCCAGTTATGGGGGTCCAGGAGGGTCGTTTCTTGTTCTTCCAATTTTGGGGTTCACGGAGGGTCCTTCCTGCCTGTTCTAGTTTTGGGGGTCCAGGAGGGTCCTTCCTGCCTCTCCCAGTTCTGGGGGTCCAGGGAGGGTCCTTGCTGCCTCTCCCAGTCTTGGGGTCCAGGGAGGGTCCTTCCTGCCTCTCCCAGTTTTGGGGTCCAGGAGGGTCCTTCCCACCTCTCCCAGTTTTGGGGGTCCAGGGAGGGTCCTTCCTGCCTCTCTCAGTTTCGGGGGTCCAGGGAGGGTCCTTCCTGCCTCTCCCAGTTTTGGGGTCCCGGAGGGTCCTTCCCACCTCTCCCAGTTTTGGGGGTCCAGGGAGGGTCCTTCCTGCCTCTCTCAGTTTCGGGGGTCCAGGAGGGTCCTTCCTGCCTCTCCCAGTTTTGGGGTCCAGGAGGGTCCTTCCCACCTCTCCCAGTTTTGGGGGTCCAGGGAGGGTCCTTCCTGCCTCTCTCAGTTTCGGGGGTCCAGGGAGGGTCCTTCCTGCCTCTCCCAGTTTTGGGGTCCAGGAGGGTCCTTCCCACCTCTCCCAGTTTTGGGGGTCCAGGGAGGGTCCTTCCTGCCTCTCTCAGTTTCGGGGGTCCAGGAGGGTCCTTCCTGCCTCTCCCAGTTTTGGGGTCCAGGAGGGTCCGTCCCACCTCTCCCAGTTTTGGGGGTCCAGGGAGGGTCCTTCCTGCCTCTCTCAGTTTCGGGGGTCCAGGGAGGGTCCTTCCTGCCTCTCCCAGTTTTGGGGTCCAGGAGGGTCCTTCCCACCTCTCCCAGTTTTGGGGGTCCAGGGAGGGTCCTTCCTGCCTCTCCCAGTTTGGGGGGTCCAGGGAGGGTCCTTCCTGCCTCTCCCAGTTTTGGGGGTCCAGGGAGGGTCCTTCCTGCCTCTCCCAGTTTTGGGGGTCCAGGGAGGGTCCTTCCTGCCTCTCCCAGTTTTGGGGTCCAGGGAGGGTCCTTCCTGCCTCTCCCAGTTTTGGGGGTCCAGGGAGGGTCCTTCCTGCCTCTCCCAGTTTTGGGGTCCAGGAGGGTCCTTCCCACCTCTCCCAGTTTTGGGGGTCCAGGGAGGGTCCTTCCTGCCTCTCTCAGTTTGGGGGGTCCAGGGAGGGTCCTTCCTGCCTCTCCCAGTTTTGGGGTCCAGGAGGGTCCTTCCCACCTCTCCCAGTTTTGGGGGTCCAGGGAGGGTCCTTCCTGCCTCTCTCAGTTTCGGGGGTCCAGGAGGGTCCTTCCTGCCTCTCCCAGTTTTGGGGTCCAGGAGGGTCCTTCCCACCTCTCCCAGTTTTGGGGGTCCAGGGAGGGTCCTTCCTGCCTCTCTCAGTTTCGGGGGTCCAGGGAGGGTCCTTCCTGCCTCTCCCAGTTTTGGGGTCCAGGAGGGTCCTTCCCACCTCTCCCAGTTTTGGGGGTCCAGGGAGGGTCCTTCCTGCCTCTCTCAGTTTCGGGGGTCCAGGAGGGTCCTTCCTGCCTCTCCCAGTTTTGGGGTCCAGGAGGGTCCTTCCCACCTCTCCCAGTTTTGGGGGTCCAGGGAGGGTCCTTCCTGCCTCTCTCAGTTTCGGGGGTCCAGGGAGGGTCCTTCCTGCCTCTCCCAGTTTTGGGGTCCAGGAGGGTCCTTCCCACCTCTCCCAGGTTTGGGGGTCCAGGGAGGGTCCTTCCTGCCTCTCCCAGTTTGGGGGGTCCAGGGAGGGTCCTTCCTGCCTCTCCCAGTTTTGGGGGTCCAGGGAGGGTCCTTCCTGCCTCTCCCAGTTTTGGGGGTCCAGGGAGGGTCCTTCCTGCCTCTCCCAGTTTTGGGGTCCAGGGAGGGTCCTTCCTGCCTCTCCCAGTTTTGGGGGTCCAGGGAGGGTCCTTCCTGCCTCTCCCAGTTTTGGGGTCCAGGAGGGTCCTTCCCACCTCTCCCAGTTTTGGGGGTCCAGGGAGGGTCCTTCCTGCCTCTCTCAGTTTCGGGGGTCCAGGGAGGGTCCTTCCTGCCTCTCCCAGTTTTGGGGTCCAGGGAGGGTCCTTCCTGCCTCTCCCAGTTTTGGGGGTCCAGGGAGGGTCCTTCCTGCCTCTCCCAGTTTTGGGGTCCAGGGAGGGTCCTTCCCACCTCTCCCAGTTTTGGGGGTCCAGGGAGGGTCCTTCCTGCCTCTCTCAGTTTCGGGGGTCCAGGGAGGGTCCTTCCTGCCTCTCCCAGTTTTGGGGTCCAGGAGGGTCCTTCCCACCTCTCCCAGTTTTGGTGGTCCAGGGAGGGTCCTTCCTGCCTCTCTCAGTTTCGGGGGTCCAGGAGGGTCCTTCCTGCCTCTCCCAGTTTTGGGGTCCAGGAGGGTCCTTCCCACCTCTCCCAGTTTTGGGGGTCCAGGGAGGGTCCTTCCTGCCTCTCTCAGTTTCGGGGGTCCAGGGAGGGTCCTTCCTGCCTCTCCCAGTTTTGGGGTCCAGGAGGGTCCTTCCCACCTCTCCCAGTTTTGGGGGTCCAGGGAGGGTCCTTCCTGCCTCTCTCAGTTTCGGGGGTCCAGGAGGGTCCTTCCTGCCTCTCCCAGTTTTGGGGTCCAGGAGGGTCCTTCCCACCTCTCCCAGTTTTGGGGGTCCAGGGAGGGTCCTTCCTGCCTCTCTCAGTTTCGGGGGTCCAGGGAGGGTCCTTCCTGCCTCTCCCAGTTTTGGGGTCCAGGAGGGTCCTTCCCAACTCTCCCAGTTTTGGGGGTCCAGGGAGGGTCCTTCCTGCCTCTCCCAGTTTGGGGGGTCCAGGGAGGGTCCTTCCTGCCTCTCCCAGTTTTGGGGGTCCAGGGAGGGTCCTTCCTGCCTCTCCCAGTTTTGGGGGTCCAGGGAGGGTCCTTCCTGCCTCTCCCAGTTTTGGGGTCCAGGGAGGGTCCTTCCTGCCTCTCCCAGTTTTGGGGGTCCAGGGAGGGTCCTTCCTGCCTCTCCCAGTTTTGGGGTCCAGGAGGGTCCTTCCCACCTCTCCCAGTTTTGGGGGTCCAGGGAGGGTCCTTCCTGCCTCTCTCAGTTTCGGGGGTCCAGGGAGGGTCCTTCCTGCCTTTCCCAGTTTTGGGGGTCCAGGGAGGGTCCTTCCTGCCTCTCCCAGTTATGGGGGTCCAGGAGGGTCGTTTCTTGTTCTTCCAATTTTGGGGTTCACGGAGGGTCCTTCCTGCCTGTCCCAGTTTTGGGGGTCCAGGGAGGGTCCTTCCTGCCTCTCCCAGTTTTGGGGGTCCAGGAGGGTCCTTTCTTTTCCTCCCAGCTGCCGCGTGTCTCCCCCAGATTGAGCCCCGGGGACAACTACTCGCAGTGTCCCCTCTACGTGCTCCGAGGAGGGCTGACCGCCGGCTGCCGCATCGACCAGCCGCTGGACGACGACCCTAAGCTGTTCCTCCGGGTCTCCGACGGGGCCGAGTTCGAGGTCACGCGCAGTTTCTACGCCGGCGATTTCTGTGAGTGGCTCAGAGACAGAGATGAGGGGGTGGTGGAGAGAAAAGGGAGAGAGAGACAGAGAGAGACAGAAAAGACAGAGGACAGAGACAGAGAGACAGGAGAGAGACAGAGAGACAGGGAGAGAGAAAATACAGAGAGGACAAAGACACAGAGGAGAGAGATAGAGACACAAGACAGAGACAGAAGACAAAGAGACAGAGAAGAGAGACAGAAGAAATAGAGACAGACACAGAGACAGGGGAAAGACTGAGAGGAGAAAGAGATAGAGGACAGAGACAGGGAGAGAGAAAATACAGAGAGGACAGAGACACAGAGAAGAGAGATAGAGACACAAGACAGAGACAGAGGACAAAGAGACAGAGAAGAGAGAGAGAAGAGAGACAGAAGAAATAGAGACAAACACAGAGACAGGGGGAAAGACAGAGACAGGAGAAAAAGATAGAGGACAGAGACAGAGAGACAGAAGAGAGACAGAGAGACAGAGACAGGGAGAGAGAAAATACAGAGAGACAGAGGACAGAGATAGAGAGAAGACAGAGTTAGAGGACAATGAGATAGAGAAGAGAGAGATAGAAGAGAGAAGAGGGAAGACAGAGACAGGAGAGACAGAGGACAGAGATATAGAGACAGAACAGAAAGACAAAGAGACACAAGAGAGAGACAGAGAAAGGAGGGAGAGACAGAGTGGAGAGACAGAGACAAAAGAAGAAAAAGAGAGACACAGAGAAGAGAGAAAGAGACAGACACAGGAGAGAGATGGGACACAGAGAAAGGAGAGAGACAGAGACAGAGGAGAGACACACAGAGAAGAGACAGAGGAGAGAGACAGAGAGAAAGAACAGACACACAGAGACAGAGGGGAAAGACAGAGACAGGAGAGACAGAGACCAAGAGATAGGAGACTGAGAGACAAAGACAGAGACACAGAGACAGAGAAGAGAGACAGAGAGAAAGAACAGACACACAGAGACAGGGGGGAAAGACAGAGACAGGAGAGACAGAGACCAAGAGATAGGAGACTGAGAGACAAAGACAGAGACACAGAGACAGAGAAGAGAGACAGAGAGAAAGAACAGACACACAGAGACAGAGGGGAAAGACAGAGACAGGAGAGACAGAGACCAAGAGATAGGAGACTGAGAGACAAAGACAGAGACACAGAGACAGAGAAGAGAGACAGAGAGAAAGAACAGACACACAGAGACAGAGGGGAAAGACAGAGACAGGAGAGACAGAGACCAAGAGATAGGAGACTGAGAGACAAAGACAGAGACACAGAGACAGAGAAGAGAGACAGAGAGAAAGAACAGACACACAGAGACAGAGGGGAAAGACAGAGACAGGAGAGACAGAGACCAAGAGATAGGAGACTGAGAGACAAAGACAGAGACACAGAGACAGAGAAGAGAGACAGAGAGAAAGAACAGACACACAGAGACAGAGGGGAAAGACAGAGACAGGAGAGACAGAGACCAAGAGATAGGAGACTGAGAGACAAAGACAGAGACACAGAGACAGAGAAGAGAGACAGAGAGAAAGAACAGACACACAGAGACAGGGGGGAAAGACAGAGACAGGAGAGACAGAGACCAAGAGATAGGAGACTGAGAGACAAAGACAGAGACACAGAGACAGAGAAGAGAGACAGAGAGAAAGAACAGACACACAGAGACAGAGGGGAAAGACAGAGACAGGAGAGACAGAGACCAAGAGATAGGAGACTGAGAGACAAAGACAGAGACACAGAGACAGAGAAGAGAGACAGAGAGAAAGAACAGACACACAGAGACAGGGGGGAAAGACAGAGACAGGAGAGACAGAGACCAAGAGATAGGAGACTGAGAGACAAAGACAGAGACACAGAGACAGAGAAGAGAGACAGAGAGAAAGAACAGACACACAGAGACAGAGGGGAAAGACAGAGACAGGAGAGACAGAGACCAAGAGATAGGAGACTGAGAGACAAAGACAGAGACACAGAGACAGAGAAGAGAGACAGAGAAGAGGAGATACAGGCAGCGACAGAGACAGAGGAGAGAGGAAGACAGAGACAGAGGACAGAGACACAGAGAGACATAGACTCAAGACAGAGACAGAGGACAAAGTGACAGAGAGGAGAGAGAAATAGTGGAGAGAGACAGAGACAAAGAAGAAACACACAGAGACCAAGAGATAGAAGACTGAGAGACAAAGACAGAGACACAGAGCCGAAGGAGAAAGATGGAGAAATGAGCGAGAGACAGAGTGGAGAGAGAAACCAAGAGATAGGCTGAGAGACAAAGACAGAGACACAGAGACAAAGGAGAGAGACAGAGAAAGGCAAGACAGAGACAGAGTGGAGAGAGACAGAGACAAAGAAGGAAGAAGAGAGAAAGACAGAGGAGAGACACAAAGAAGAGACAGAAGAGACAGAGGAGAGACAGAGACAAAGAAGAGACAGAGTTAGAGGGGAAAGACAGAGACAGGAGAGACAAACAGAGAACAAGAAATAGAAGAAAGACAAAGACAGAGACACAGAGACCAAGGAGAGAGACAAAGAAAGGAGAGACAGAGACAGAGTGGAGAGAGAGACAGAGACAAAAGAAAGATGGAGAGAGACACAGAGAAGAGAGATACAAACAGAGACAGAGAGACAGAAAAGAGAGAAAAAGACAGAGACAAAGAAGAGACAGGTACAGAGACAGAGACAGAGGACAGACAGAGACAAACAGACAGACAGAGATATCTCCCTGTTTTTCTCCCCACCCCACCCCGTCTCTTCCACCCAGTCAAGCCCGCGCCCGTGGGCCCCCTGGCCTTCCTCTGGGGCGAGGACACGGTCACGGTGACGTGTGAGAATCTTCCCATGGGGGGAATCGCCTACGAAATCCAACACAAAACCATCTTCGACGCGGAATGGCAGGTAAGCCCAGTGGTTAGCGACGCAGAAGAGACACAGACGCACAGGGGCGCCCCTGAGACCCTTCGAGGGTCCAAAGCCGTACCCCGTATAAGGGGGGGACATCCCACCTCGAACCCCAACCTCCAGGGGGGGGAAAAAACAACAAATTGAATACACCTTCACCTGATTAGACACGGCCCACCCAACAGTGCTCTTTGAGCAACAAGTTGGAATTATGAGGGGAAAACAGCTGTTTTGGGGTTTGGGGGGGCTCTGAATTTTTCAGGGTTTGTCCTGAGCACTGTGGGGGTGAGATTGGGAGTTTTTTGACACCCCCAAATTTTTTCTCTTCACCCCCATGCAGACGCAGGAAGAAGAAACGTGTAACGTCACGATTTGGGGCGTCGACAGAACCAAGTGTCACGATTTTAGGGTTCGGGTCACCCTGAACCCCAGTGCTTACGGCGACAACGCCCAGCCCAGCGACTGGTCACGCGTAGCCCACCAAGAAAACGGGGTTCAGACAGGTGGAGATAGGTCGGGACACGAGGGTTCAGAAAGGGTCCTTCCTGCCTCTCCCAGTTTGGGGGTCCAGGGAGGGTCCTTCCTGCTTCTCCCACTTTTGGGGGTCCAGGGAGGGTCCTTCCTGCCTCTCCCAGTTTGGGGGTCCAGGGAGGGTCCTTCCTGCTTCTCCCACTTTTGGGGGTCCAGGGAGGGTCCTTCCTGCCTCTCCCAGTTTGGGGGTCCAGGGAGGGTCCTTCCTGCCTCTCCCAGTTATTGGGGGTCCAGGGAGGGTCCTTCCTGACTCTCCTAGTTTTGGGGTCCAGAGAGGGTCTTTCTTGCCTTTCACAGGTCTGGAGGGTCCAGGGAGGGTCCTTTCTGTCTCTCCCAGTATTGGGGGTCCAGGGATGGTCTTTTCTGCCTCTCCTAGTTTTGGGGGTCCAGGGAGGGTCCTTCCTGCCTCTCCCAGCTCTGGGGGTCCAGGGAGGGTCCTTCCTGCCTCTCCCAGTTTTGGGGTCCAGGGAGGGTCTTTCCTGCCTCTCCCAGTTTTGGGGTCCAGGGAGGGTCCTTCCTGCCTCTCCCAGTTTTGGGGTCCAGGGAGGGTCTTTCCTGCCTCTCCCAGTTTTGGGGTCCAGGGAGGGTCCTTCCTGCCTCTCCCAGTTTTGGGGTCCAGGGAGGGTCCTTCCTGCCTCTCCCAGTTTTGGGGTCCAGGGAGGGTCCTTCCTGCCTCTCCCAGTTTGGGGGTCCAGAGAGGGTTCATCCTGCCTCTGCCAGTTTTGGGGTCCAGGGAGGGTCCTTCCTGCCTCTCCCAGTTTTGGGGGTCCACGGAGGGTCCTTCCTGTCTCTTCCACCTTCTGCGGTTCCAGGGAGGGTCCTTCCTGCCTCTCCCAGTTTCAGGGGTCCAGGAAGGGTCCTTCCTGCCTCTCCCAGTTTGGGGGCCCAGGGAGGGTCCTTCCTGCCCCTCCCAGTTTTGGGGGGTCCACGGAGGGTCCTTCCTTTCTCTTCCACCTTCTGGGGGTCCAGGGAGGGTCCTTCCTGCCTCTCCCAGTTTGGGGGTCCAGGGAGGGTCCTTCCTGCCTCTCCCAGTTTTGGGGGTCCAGGGACGGTCCTTCCTGCCTCTCCCAGTTTGGGGGTCCAGGGAGGGTCCTTCCTGCCTCTCCCAGTTTGGGGGTCCAGGGAGGGTCCTTCCTGCCTCTCCCAGTTATTGGGGGTCCAGGGAGGGTCCTTCCTGACTCTCCTAGTTTTGGGGTCCAGAGAGGGTCTTTCTTGCCTTTCACAGGTCTGGAGGGTCCAGGGAGGGTCCTTTCTGTCTCTCCCAGTATTGGGGGTCCAGGGATGGTCTTTTCTGCCTCTCCTAGTTTTGGGGGTCCAGGGAGGGTCCTTCCTGCCTCTCCTAGGTTTGAGGGTCCAGGGAGGGTCCTTCCTGTTTCTCCCAGTTTTGGGGGTCCAGGGAGGGTCCTTCCTGCTTCTCCCAGTTTTCGGGGTCCAGGGAGGGTCCTTCCTGCCTCTCCCACTTTTGGGGGTCCAGGGGGGGTCCAGGGAGGTTCCTTCCTGCCTCTCCCAGTTTGGGGGTCCAGGGAGGGTCCTTCCTGCCTCTCCCAGTTCTGGGGGTCCAGGGAGGGTCCTTCCTGTCTCTCCTAATTATCGGGGGTCCAGGGAGGGTCCTTCCTTCCTCTCCTAGGTTTGAGGGTCCAGGGAGGGTCCTTTATTTGTCTGCAAGTTTTGGGGTTCATAGAGGCCATCTTGTGCCTAGATTTCTGCCCCGGGAAACCCCCCACAAACTTCCTTCTCAGTCCAACGGTCATCTTCGGCCTGGTGGCGTTACTCACAGTGTCCCTCGTGGCTCTGTCTGCTTGGAAACTTCGCAGGTAAAAGCAGAACTTGTGGGGGGGGCCTGAGAGACTGCTGAGTGGTTAGAGCATGCCTTCACCCCAAGAATTTTTAAGGGGGCCTAAGAGATGGCCTAGTGGTCAGAGCACTTGCTCTGCGGTGTTTTCTCAACACCTGGAGGAGGGGGGGGGAGGAAGAAAAGTCGGCAACGGGGCATGTGTGTGTGTTCTGAAATTTGGGGGGTTCAAGGCCCGGGTCCCCCCAAAAAACTGACCCCTTCTGACCCCCTCTAGGATGAAAACTTTTCTCATCCCCTCGATTCCGGACCCCAAAGTGACCTTCCTGGGATTGTTCGAGTCACACCAGGGGGACTTTCAGGTAAAGGGGGGCCCCTTCCCCTCCTGAATCAAGCCCCCCAAAAAACCAGGATGCCCCAATTTCTCCTAGACCCTGCGCCCCAAAATTTCACCACCTCCATCTGCTTCGAGTCACAAATATCTTTTCCTTTTGTCTCTCTCACACACAGACCCAAAAACATTCAGTTTCTCTGCAGTTTATCTCTGGCATCAAGCGTCCCCCTGTTTTTTTTTGGGGGGGACATGTCCAGGGCACCCCCATATCTCACCCCCACACCCCCCAAAATCTTTTTGTTCTCAGCAGGAAATCCTGTTGTCATGGCAGAGAGGAAAAAATATTTCTTTTTTAATCAGAAAAATGGAAGGGAAAAAAAACAAAGCAAAACTCACTTCCGCTTTTTTTTGGGGGGAAGGGGGAGTCCCCCCCTTTTTTTGACAAAAGCTGGGGGCTGAAGAAGGAAGGGGTGAGGGCTGGGAGGTTGTTGAGGGGTGTCTGTGGCCCCCCATCTCACCCTCCCCCCCAAAAGTTTGAGACTCAAATTTGTGCAAATTTATTTTTGTTACCTCTGGGATTCCTAAGTGGGCCTTGAAAAATTCAAGGCCTCAAGTCTTTTCTGCCTCTCCCAGTTTTGGGGGTTCAGGAAGGGTCCTTCCTGCCTCTTCCAGTTTTGGGGGTTCAGGGAGGGTCCTTCCTGCCTCTCCCAGTTTTGGGGGTTCAGGGAGGGTCCTTCCTGCCTCTCCCAGTTTTGGGGGTCCAGGAAGGGTTCTTCCTGCCTCTCCCAGTTATTGGGGGTCCAGGGAGGGTCCTTCCTGCCTCTCCCAGTTTTGGGGGTCCAGGGAGGGTCCATCCTGCCTCTCCCAGCTCCTGGGGGTGTCCAGCCACCCCTGGTTTGGGGGTCCACATGCCTCCCATCCCTGCCCCCCTCTGTCTATACGGGGCTTCTCCTCTGGGTCTGTGTCTCCTCTCGTGTCTCTGGGCGACGTTTTCGGGGGGCAAAAAGCAAGAGAGAAACAAGACAGTTTTACTGGTCGGTTGAAACACTCCAGAAACGTTTGTTTTTACCCAAGAAAGAGAAGAATTTATCTATCTTCACATCAAACGAAAAGAATGAAAAACAAAAAAAACGAGGTTCTGGGGGAGGGGGCCCCCCCTAGAATTAAAGAAACAGCAGCGAGAAAAAGTCAGATGAGAAAAAAAATAATAAGACAAAGTTCAGGAAATAAATAAATAAATAAAATAAAAAAATAATAAAATAAAAATTGTTTTTGTTTTTGCACCAGAGAGAGTGTTTTCGATTTTATTTGTCATTTTATTGATTCTTCGGAGACACGCCAGATGTTTCCAGATGTGGATGTCCGGGGAGATGGAGAAAGACACCCCGTAGGGTCCCCCCCCAGACACCCCAAGTCTGCCAGGAGTGATTTCTGGGGTCTCTGATCCAATTTTCAAATTTCATTTTTTTTATAGAATTGGGCCCCCCCCAAACTGGCTTTTCCGGGGTTCTGTGCTCAGAAACCCCTCCTGGCAGTTTTGGGGGGGGTCCCCGTGGGATGTCGGGGATCGAACCCGGGCCAGCAGCGTGCAAAGCAAACGCCTTTCCCAGCTGTCTCTCCTCAATGTCTCCCTGTGTGTCTCTGTGTCTCTGTGTCCCAATCTGTCTCCCCCGTGACCCCCATCTTTGGCAGGAATGGATCCAGGACACTCAAAACGTGTCCTGCGTGGTCAGCCGTGACGGACACGGGGTGCCAGAGGAGCCCGTGGTGGTGCCGTGGAGCAGGGACGAGGCCACGACAGTCCAGGAGGCCAAGCCGGGCGGACTTCCCGGAGGAGGAGGAGGCGACCAACGGCTACAACTTCAAGGTTTCACCTTCTGGGCCAAGGACGATTCATACGTGACCTTGTGAACCGGGTCTGAACATGCGTGTCCCCCAAAACATACACGACTGCACACCCCACGTTCGGGTTTGCCCGGCCCAAACCTCTTGTCCAGATCTGGGACTCGCCTCACAGTGCTCCGTGGACTCCCCCTGACAGTGCTCTGAGCCCGCGTCGTAGGTTGTCGTCGCATGTTTCTAATCCCTGCAGCACTTCTACATCAATGTGTCAATATTGATGATCGATCTCATGCCAGTATTGATTATAGATTATTGATTATAGATTATTGATTATTGGTTATTGATAATCGGTTATTGATTGCGGGTCTTTTTCCAGGAGTCATTTCTGAGCCCAGAGCCAGGATTTTACCCCAAAAGCAAAATTTAAAATTTGACTAATTAACAATTAAAAACATCCAATAAAGAAGTTTCCTTCCAGCCTCTTGAGTTTTCTTGGTTCTTTTGAGCTCAATCCAGGGCCTATAATGACCCCCAAAACGTTTCTGTCTTTTTTGGGGGGGCCCAGGCCGGCTGCAGACGGTGTATAGACATGGCCCTCTGCCTGTCCTCACATCCCCGAAATGTCAGCAGAACTTTGTCTGACTGTACACCCCAGAAGACCCCAAGTTTGAACCCCCCAGACCTTGGAGATTTTTGGAAACACCCCTGAAATAAAAGAGGGGGACCCAGAAGGAGAAAAGGAAAAATTGGGGGACCCCAGAAGGAAAATGGGAAAGATGGGGGACCTCGGAAAGAAAGAAACAAAAAAAACAAAGAATAAAATGATAGAATTTGTTTAAAAAAAAAAAAGTCCTGCAAACAATCTGCACCCCAAAACTCTGCTAGTCAGAATTTAGGGGTTCGCGGGGCAGATTGGGGGTTCTCTCTGAGGCCCCCCAATTTTTTCGGGGGGCCCCAACCCCGTTCTCTCAAGTGCTGACGTTTCCGATCCTATCTTGGCGTTCTTTCGAGTTTTAAAGAAATCTTTCAAAAGCGGAGAAAAAAAAAACAAAAACGGTTTATCTCTTTCCGGGATCGAGGAGGAAACGGATTTCGAAGTTGGGGACCCCCCCCCCCGGCCCCCCATTTTCTGTGTGCTGAGACTCTCGGATGGGGGTGACAGGAAGCCCAGCCCACTACCCAAAAATCTGTTCGTCCGTCCGTCTGTTCTGTCCAAGTCAGAAAAATAATATTTTTTTTGGTCAGAAAAATAAAATTTTATTTTATTTTATTTTTTTGGCCCATTTTTCTGTTATTTTGTTCTTGTTTTTGTTGTTGTTGTTGTTGTTGTTGTTTTGGGCTGTCACACCCGGCAGTGCTGGGGGGGGGGCCCTGGTTCAGAGAGACACAGACGTACGGAGAGACATTCGCACGGACACACAAAGAGAGAGGCAGACGGGCACACAACAGACAAACGTGCAAATGCACGGAGAGACGGACGCACAAATGCAAGGGGACACACAGACACAATCACACAGACACACAGAGACACAGAGAAAGAGACACAGGGACACAAACACACACAGAGAGACACAGAGACACAGACACACAACGCAGAGAGACACAGATAAAGAGACACAGGGACACACAGACACAATCACACAACAGACACACACTGACACAAACACACAGAGACACAGATACACAACGCAGAGAGACACAGATAAAGAGACACAGGGACACACAGACACAATCACACAACAGACACACACTGACACAAACACACAGAGACACAAACACAGAGACACACAGAGATAGACACAGAGGAAGAGACCCAGAGACAAAATCACACAGAGACACAGAGGCATACACACAAACACACAGAGACACACAGAGACACAGAGAAAGGGACACAGACACACACACACAGAGACACAGAGACACAGACACACAACACAGAGAGACACAGGGACACACAGACACAATCACACAACAGACACACACTGAGACACAAACACACAGAGACACACGAGGACACACAGACACAGAGACACAGAGACTCATAGACACATAGAGACACACAGAGAGAAACAGAGGAAGAGACACAGAGACACAATCACACAGAGACACAGAGACATACACACAAACACACAGAGACACAGACACACAACACAGAGATACACAGATAGACACATGGGCAACAGACACAATCACACAACACAGACACAAACACACAGAGACACATACACAGAGACACAGACACACAGACACACAATCACACAAGTCACTTAGAGACACAAAAACAGACACACACAGAGATAGACACACAAACACACAGAGAGACACAGACACAGAGACACAGAGAGACAGACACAGAGACACAATCACACAACAGACCCACACAGACACAAACACACAGAGACACAAAGACACACAGACACAGAGACACAGAGACTCACGGACACAGAGACACAGAGAGAGACGCAGAGACACAATCACACAACAGACACAAACACACAGAGACACAGACACAGAGACACAGACACGCAACACAAAGAGACGCAGATAAGGAGACACAGGGACACACAGACACAATCACACAACAGACACACACAGAGACACACAGAGAGACAGAGAAACACAGACACAGAGATACAAAGAGACACAGAGACACAACCACACAAGTCACTTAGAGACACAAAAACAGACACACACAGAGATAGACACACAAACACACAGAGAGACACAGACACAGAGACACACAGAGACACAATCACACAACAGAAACACACAGACACAAACACACAGAGACACAAACAGAGACACAGACATACAACACAGAGAGACACAGATAGATACAGGGACACACAGACACAATCACACACAGATACACACAGACACAAACACACAGAGAGACACAGACACAGAGACACAGACACAGAGACACACAGAGACACAATCACACAACAGAAACACACAGACACAAACACACAGAGACACAAACAGAGACACAGACATACAACACAGAGAGACACAGATAGATACACAAACACAGAGACACACAGAGACAGAGAGACACAGATGCACAGACACAAAGAGAGACAGAGACACAACCACACAAGTCACATAGAGACACAAAAACAGACACATACAGAGACACAGACACACAAACAGAGAGACACAGATAAAGAGACACAGAGACACATCACACAACAGAGACACAAAGAGACACAGAGACACACACAGAAAGACACGGGGACACAGACGTGGAGAGACACGGAGACATTCACACAGACACACAGAGAGACACAAAGAGACAGAGACACAATCACACAACAAACACACACAGACATTCACACAGAGACAGAAACACAGAGACACAGACACACAGAGAGATATTCATAAAGACATACAGAGAGACACAGATGAAGAGACACAGAGACGCAATCATACAACAAAGACACAAAAACATTCACACAGAGACACAGACACACACAGAGAGACATTCACACAGACACACAGAGACACAGACACAATCACACAACAGACACACAGAGACAGAAACAGAGACAGACACACAGAGAGACATTCACAGAGACACACAGAGACACAATCACACAACAGACACACAGAGACAGAAACAGAGACACAGACACACAGAGAGACATTCACAGAGACACACAGAGACACAATCACACAACAGACACACAGAGACAGAAACAGAGACACAGACACACAGAGAGACATTCACAGAGACACACAGAGACACAATCACACAACAGACACACAGAGACAGAAACAGAGACACAGACACACAGAGAGACATTCACAGAGACACACAGAGACACAATCACACAACAGACATTCACACAGAGACACAAACACAGAAACACAGACACACAAACACAGAGAGACACAGATAAAGAGACACAGAGACACAATCACACAACAGAGACACAAAGACATTCACACAGAGACACAAAGAGACACAGAGACACAGGCATGTAGAGACACGGAGACAATCACACGGGCACACAAACACAGACACACAGAGAGACAGACACAGAGACACAATCACACAACAGACACACAGAGACAGAAACAGAGACACAGACACACAGAGACACATTCACAGAGACACACAGAGACACAATCACACAACAGACATTCACACAGAGACACAGACACACACAGAGACATTCACACGGACACACAAACACAGAGAGACACAGAGACAGGGACACAAAGACACAACAGACGCACAGACACAAACACACAGAGACACAGACACAGAGACACAGACACACACAGATTTATTCACACAGACACACAGAGACACAGAGACACAATCACAAAACAGACACACACAGACACAAACACACAGAGACACACACATGCAGAGACACACAGAGACAATCAGAGAACACAGACACACAAAGACACAGACACACAAACACACAGAGAGAAACAGAGACGCAGAGGCACAGAGAGACAGACAGAGATACTCAGAGAACACAAACACACAGGGACAAACACAGATGCAGAGACACACAGAGACACAAACACACAGAGAGAAACACAGACGCCGAGACACAGAGAGACACACAGAGACACACAAACACACAGAGAAACAGAGATGCAGAGACACAGAGACACGCAGAGACACACAGACATACAGAGACACACGAACACACAGGGAAAAACAGACAATCAGAGACACAAACCCACAGAGAGACACACAGACGCAGAAACACAGAGATGATCAGAGACACACAGACACAGAGAGACACAGAGACACTCAGAGAACATAGACACACACACAAACACACAGAGAGACACACAGACACACAGACACAGAGACACAAAGACACAGAGACACACAGAGACACTCAGAGAACACAGACACACACAGAGACACAAACACAGAGACACACAGAGAGACAGAGAAACACAGACACACAGATACAAAGAGACACAGAGACACAGCCACACAAGTCACTTAGAGACACAAAAACAGACACACACAGAGATAGACACACAGAGAGACACAGGCACACAGAGACGATCAGAGAGCACAGACACACAAGCACACTGAGAGGAACAGAGACGCTGAGACACCGAGAGACACATGGAGATGATCAGAGAACACAGTCGCACAGAGACACACACACAAACACAGAGACACAGAGAGACACAGAGACACTCAGAGAACACAGACACACACACAAACACACAAACACAGAGAGACACACAGACACACACAGAGACACACAGAGAGAAACACAGACGCAGAGACACAGAGAGACACACAGAGAGAATCAGAGACACAGACACAAAACACAGAGAGACACACAGACACACACAGACACAGAGACACACAGACACAGAGACACAGAGAGACACACAGACACTCAGAGAACACAGACACACACACACAAACACAGAGAGACACACAGACACACACAGAGACACACAGAGAGAAACACAGACGCAGTGACACAGAGAGACACACAGAGAGAATCAGAGACACAGACAGACACACAGACACAAAAACACACACACAAAGGCACAGACAAACACACAGAGACCCCCCCCAGACCCCCCCAACACCCCCACCCGAGAAAACCCCAGATAACAGGAACTGAACCCCGGGGGGGCCCCCACCCCCCACCCCGCAGAGGTGGTGACAAAGGCCGGTTCTTGTTCTTTCCGGAAACAAAAGCTGATCGGCCCCTGATAACCGATCAATCAATCACTCACTCCCCAGATAAGAGTTTCCCCGCCTGCCTCTCCCCTGCTGTTCTGGACAGAAATGAGTCACGTCCCCCCAAAACCCCAAAATTCAATTATTTGATACATAAATAAAAGTATTTCTTTAAATTTCATAAAAGCCCAAACCCTAAAACTTGATTTTTCCTGGGCCAGCTTTGGGGCACCTGTAACAAGCCCCCTAAAAATGGTTTATATTGGCTCTGTGTGGTTCAGATGGGGGGGCAGATGGGAAGGAAAAAATGGGGGGCCCCAGGAGGAAAAAGAAAAAAATTGGGGGAACCCCAGAAGGAAAAAGGGAAAAATTGGAGAAACCCCAGAAGGAGAAAAGAAAAAATTTGGGGACCCCAGAAGGAGAAAAGGGGAACTCAGAAGGAGAAAGAAAAAATTGGGACCCCAGAAGGAAAACAGGAAAAATGGGGACCCCGAAGGAAAAAAGGGAGAGATTGGTTGGTCCAGAAGGAAAAAGAAAAATTTGGGGAACCCCAGAAGGAAAAAAAGGGGTCTCAGAAGGAAAAAGGGAAAAATTGGGGGGACCCCATAAGGAAAATGGGAAAATGGGGGACCTCAGAAGGAAAGAAGGAAAAATTCGGGGGACCCCAGACGTTGTTAAAAAGTCAGAATTTTGGGGTTCAAGGCGGGAGGCTGGCCCCAGGAGGGCTCAGTCCCCCTCTCTGGAGGTTTGTAAGAAAAGAATTGGGGCGTCACCCCCCAAAACCCACAAGGGGCAACTCTAGAAACTACGGACAGGAGAGAGAACAAAAATGAAACCACTGGGAAAACTGTGATTAAAAATATGAAGATTGAACAAGTTTGCCGTAAATTGATATTAATTTCATGGTGGGCAAAGGAGAGATTTATTTTATTTGTATGGATCATAAATAGCACCCCAATTCATCACCATGATTGATCGATCACTGGTTATTGATGATTATTGATTATTGATTATCGATTATTGGTTATTGATCACCATCATCAATACATTGAAGGCTGTTCCTAAGAATCGCCCCCAAACTCTCCCTGTCTGTTCCCCCAAATTTCTGGCTTCGACTGAGCTCGATCCCCGAAACGACCAGCAGATGGTGGCAGCGGCTCACGACCAAGAAAAGCAGAAAAAAATTTTTTTGGGGGGTGGGGACAAAAATCTAGATTATTCCACGGCAGAAAGACATGAACCCCAAATATTGATTTTGGGGGTAACTCCCGCTGATTGTTCAATTTGGGGGCTCTGAAATTTTTTTTTTAAATAAAAGCACTCCAGGACCCCATGATAATAATAAAAAATAAAATCTGACTTAATGATTTCTATACTTCAAGGAACTTTTTCCTGTTTGAATGTCTCCCGGTGTTTGGAGATCAAAATATTATTTTTTTAAAAACCAATTTTTGGGGGGATTTGGGTTTGGGTTTTTGGGGGCACAGTTGGGATTGCTGGCAATGTGTTATCTTCTCTGGTCTTTACAATCTATCAAGTCATGGGGGTGGTTAGTGATGAGATGGTTTTTTTGGGGAAGGGTCCCAGGGCCCCCCCTTTATCTGAATCAGGGGGTGCCAGAAATTTGGGGGAGGGAATAAATTTCTGCAGAATGAGCCATTTTGTTCCCCAAAATGTGAAGTCAGCGAAGGTAAAAATCCATCCATCAGGGGCGTCTACACAGCAAGGCCGGGGTTAAAAAAAAAAAGGATTTTATTACCCCAAATCCAGGGGGGCTTTTATGACTGTTTAATAACGGGCCTGATATTTTATAGGCCCCCCCGAAAATCAGTTCAGCGCAGAAATCCATAAAACCATCCATAAAATAAAAAGAAAGCAAATAAAAATAATTTTTTTGCAAGGGGGCTTTTAATTAAAAATTACTTTTATTTCTTTTCTATACGTAGAATTTAAAATGATTTTTTGATTCGGTCAAATATAAATATAAGGACCACCCGCACATTCCGTACCCCCAAAATTCCCTTTTTTGTGTTTTCTTTCTTTCTTTTCTTTTCTTTCTTTCTTTCTTTCGTGTGGTTTTTTCTTTCTTTTTTCCTTGTCTTTCTTTCCTTCTCTTTCTTTCTTCTTTCTTTCCTTCCTTCTCTCTTCTTTCTATCTTTCTTTTCTTTCTTTCCTTCCTTCTTTCTTCTCTTTCTTTCCTTCTTTCCTTCCTTTCTTTTCTTTTTCTTTCATTCTTTCTTCTCTTCCATTTTCTTTTATTTTTCTTTCATTCTCTTTCTCTTCTCTTCCTTTTTCTTTTTCCTTTCATTTTCTTTCTTTTTCTCTTTTCTTCTTTCTTTCCTTCTTTCTCTTTCTTCTGTTTCTTTCTGTCCTTTTCCTGCTTTCTTTTTCCTTCCTTCTCTTTTCTTTCTTTTGTTTTCTCTCCTTTTCTTTTTCTTCTTTCTTTTTCCCTTTCATTCTTTCTTTCTCTTTTCCTTTCTATTTTCTTCTTTTCTTTCCTTCTTTCTTTTTTGTTTCTTTCTCTCCTTTTCTTTTTCCTTCTTTTTCTCTTTCATTCTTCCTCTTTCTTTTCTTCTTGTCTTCTTTCTCTCCTTTTCTTTTTCTTCTTTCTTTTCCCTTTCATTCTTTCTTTTTCTTCTTCTTTCTCACTTTGCTGTTTCTTTTCTTTTTTCTCTTTTTTTCTTCCTTTTCTCTTTCATTCTTTCTCCATGCTGGTGGGGTGAAGAAACCCACAGAAAAGCCATTTTCTTCTTCTTTCTCACTTTGCTGTTTCTTTTCTTTTTTCTCTTTTTTTCTTCCTTTTCTCTTTCATTCTTTCTCCATGCTGGTGGGGTGAAGAAACCCACAGAAAAGCCATTTTCCTTTCTCCTTCCTTCCTTCCTTCCTTCCTTCCTTCCTTCCTTCCTTCCTTCCTTCCTTCCTTCCTTCCTTCCTTCCTTCTTCCTTCCTCTTTTCTTCCTTCTCTTTCTTTCTTTCTTTCTTTCTTTCTTTCTTTCTTTCTTTCTTTCTTTCTTTCTTTCTTTCTTTCTTTCTTTCTTTCTTTCTTTCTTTCTGTCTTTCTTTCTTTCTGTCTTTCTCTCTCTCTCTCTCTCTCTCTCTCTCTCTCTCTCTCTCCTTTTAAAAATTCCTTTTTCTCCCTACAGATCCGTCTACGTTCTGGTGTCCCCAAATGCTCTTTTCAGAGGGAGAACACCCCCCCCCCCAATTTTTTTTTTTTTTTAGGGTCTGAGGCCTGGCTGTGGTTCTGGCCCAAACAATCTCTCTCTGTTGCTGGTGGAATTTCTTAAAAATTCATAATTTTTTTGGCCTACAGGAGAGAAATATTTCTGGGTACGGCCGAGGGCTACAGAGGGGATTATCTTGGGGGGCAGGAGGAGGAGGAGGAGACGCCTCAATAAAGCCTGTGTTGTGTGTTTTTAAGGGTGAGCAGATCTCGCCTCCTCCCCCCAAAAAATAAATTTAAAAATAAAATAAGAAGCAAGGCAGTGAAAGAGAAACTGTTTTCCACCGGGAGAAGTTGGGGTTTCGTCCTGGTTTTTCGTGGAAAGAGGAGGATTTTTTGGGGTGCAGGGGGGTGATTTTCACTGCCCTGAGAATCTTCATCATCCTAAAACTATAGAATAAAATAACGCAATGGTAAAACCGAATAAAAATCATTATTTTTTATTCATTGGTTCTTATTGGATTTAGATTTTAAACTTTGACTCATGACTTTGAATTTAATGGATTTAGTCGTTTGTGCTTTGATATAAAACAATGGTAAAATGAATGAGGCGCAAAAATAAAATAAAATCTAATAAAAAATATTTTACAGTAAAATTAAAAATAAAAAAAGATAAAAAAAAAACAAAACAATAAAAAACAAGTCATAAAATAAAACGGATAAAAAATAAATGGTAAAATTTCTGGGGAGTTCAGGGGAGGGTCCTGCCTACCTCTCCCGCTCAAGGGGTCCTAGGAGGAGTCCTTCCTGCCTCTTGTGTATCTTGGGGGTCCAGCAAAGGTCTTTCCTACCTCTCTCAACTTTCTGGGGTCCGGGGGAGGGTCCTTCCTGCCTCTCTCAGTTATGGGGTGCAGAGAGGGTCCTTCCTGCTTCTCCCAGCCCCCAGGGGTCTAGGGGGGGTCCTTCCTGCTTCTCTCAGTTCCTGGAGGCCCAGAGAGGGTCTTTTCTGTTTCTTCCACTTTCTGAGGGTCCAGGGAGGGTCCTTCCTGCCTCTCCCAGCTCAAGGGGTCCTAAGAGGGTCCTTCCTGCTTCTCCCAACTTCCAAGGTTCCAGAGAGGGTCCTTCTTGCCTCTCCCATCTCCTGGGGGTCCAGGTGGGTCCTTCCTGCCTTTCCTGGATCCTGGGGGTCCAGAAAAAGGTCTTTTTGCTTCTCTCAAATTCCTGGGGTCAGGAGAGGGTCCTTCCTGCCTCGCCTTGTTATGGGGGTCCAGGGAGGGTCCTTTCTGTCTCTCCCATCTCCCAGGAGTTCAGGGAGGGTCCTTCCTGCTTCTCTCAGTTCCTGGAGGCCCAGAGAGGGTCTTTTCTGCTTCTCCCACTTTCTGGGGGTTCAGGGAGGGTCCTTCCTGCCTTTCCAAGTTTTGGGGGGGGCCCATGGAGGGTCCTTCTAGCTTCTCCCAGCTTTGGGGGCCCAGGGAGGTTTTTTTTCCCTTCCTCTCCCAGTTCTAGGGGCCCAGGGAGGGTCCTTCCAATCTCTCCCCAAGTTTAGGGGGTCTAGGGAGGGTCCTTCCTGCCTTTTGGGGACCATTGGAGGGTCCAGAAAAGGTCTTTCCTGGCTCTCCCCAGCCCCCCAGAAATTTAGGGAGGGTCTTTCCTGCTTCTCTCAGTTGCTGGTGGCCCAGAGAGGGTCTTTTCTGTTTCTCCCACTTTCTGGGTGTCCAGGGAGGGTCCTTCCTGCCTCTCCCAGTTATGGGGGTCCAGGGATATGTCCTTCCTGCCTCTTCCGCTCAAGGGGTCCTAGGAGGAGTGGTTCCTGCCTCTTTTGTATCCTGGGGGTCCAGCAAAGGTGTTTCCTGCCTCTCCCAACTTCCTGGGTCTAGGGGAGGGGCCTTTCTGCCTCTCCCAGCCCCCAGGGGTCCAAGGAGGGTCCCTCTTGCTTCTCTCGGTTCCTGGAGGCTCAGAGAGGGTCTTTTCTGTTTCTTCCACTTTCTGGGGGTCCAGGGAGGGTCCTTCCTGCCTCTCCCAGCTCGAGGGGTCCTAAGAGGGTCCTTCCTGCTTCTCCCAACTTCCAAGGTTCCAGAGAGGGTCCTTCTTGCCTCTCCCATCTCCTGGGGGTCCAGATGGGTCCTTCCTGCCTTTCCTGGATCCTGAGGGTCCAGAAAAGGTCTTTTTGCTTCTCTCAAGTTCCTGGGGTCAGGAGAGGGTCCTTCCTGCCTCGCCTTGTTATGGGGGTCCAGGGGAGGGCCCTTCCTGCCTCTCCCAGTTTCTGGGATTCAGGGAGGGTCCTTGCTGCCTCTCCCAGTTTTGGGGTCCAGGGAGGGTCCTTCCTGCCTCTCCTAGTTTGGGGGTCCAGGGAGGGTCCTTCCAGCCTCTCCCACTTTTGGGGTCCAGGGAGGGTCCTTCCTGTCTCTCCCACTTTTGGGGTCCAGGGAGGGTCCTTCCTGTCTCTCCCAGTTTGGGGTCCAGGGAGGGTTCTTCCTGCCTCTCCCAGTTTTGGGGGTCCAGGGAGGGTCCTTCCTGTCTCTTATAGTTTTGGGGGTCCAGGGAGGGTCCTTTCTGCCTCTCCCAAATTTCTGGGGTCCAGGGAAGGTCCTTCCTGCCTCTCCCAGCCCCCAGGGGTCCAGGAAGGGTCCTTTCTGCTTTTCTCAGCCTCTGGAGTTTTAGGGAGGGTCTTTTCTGTTCCTCCCACCTCTGGGTGTCAAAGTATCTCTGGGTGGGGCCTGTGTCTCTCCTATCTCTGCTCCCTTCTGTCTGTCTGTCTGTCTGTCTGCAAGGGGCGTCTTCTCTGGCTCTTTATTCTTGGAAGTATCATATCGGGGCTCCTGTGTGTGTGTTTGCAAGCCTTTTTCCCCCCAAAATTGTGTTTGTTTTTTTTTTGAGCCCATTATTTCTGCTCTGGCAGATTTGTCCACACGGAGGCAGCAGACGAAAGTCCAAGTGGAAACTGAATTTTATTGCTTTTTTTTTTTTTTTTTTTTTTTTTTTGCTTTTTTGGTGGAGCGAAGGAAGGAGGAGACATGGGGTTTGTGGCTGCTCCCGGAGCTGAGAAAAACTTTCCCACTGGGTCCCGGGGATGCGAGAGAGCCACAGATCTGTCTGCGAATATATTATCTAGTCTTAAGGTTGCTATAAGAATGAATAAAAAGACGAGAAAGGGAAGAGAGAAAGAAGGAAAAGAAGAGGAGGGGGAGGAGGAGAAGAAAGAGGAGGAAAAGAAAGGAGGAGGAGACGAAGAAAAAGAAGAGAAGAAGAAGAAAGAAGAAGAAAAGAAAGAAGAGAAGAAGAAAAGATAGAAGGAAGAAGAAAAAAGAATGAAGGAGGAGGAGAAGAAGAGAAGAAGAAAAGAAGAAAGAAGAAAAGAAAAGAATGAAGAAGAAGGAGAAGAAGAAAAGAAGGAAGAAGGAAGAAGAAAAGAAGAATGAAGAAGGAGGAGAAGAAGAGAAGAAAGAAGGAAGAAGAAAAGAAGAAGAATGAAGAAGGAGGAGAAGAGAAGAAGAAAAGAAGATAGAAGAAGGAAGAAGAAAAGAAGAATGAAGAAGGAGGAGGAGGAGAAGAAGAAGAAGAAGAAGAAGAAGAGGAGGAGGAGGAAGAGGAGGAGGAGGAGGTGATGATCTGGAGGAGGGCAGGAAGGAATCTCTCCCTTCCTGTCTAACTTTCTGCCTCTCTGTGTCTCTCTGTGTCTCTGTTTCTCTCTACCTCTCTGTCTCTCTGTTTCTCTAACTTAGTCTTTCTCTGTCTCTCTGACTGTCTCTATGTCTCTGTTTCTGTGACTTTATGTCTCTGTCTCCCACTGTCTCTCTGCCTCTGCCTCTCTATGTGTGTCTCTTAGTCTGTCTGTGTCTCTTTCTGTCTCTGTTTCTCTCTGTCTTTCTGTTTCTTTGAATCTGTCTCTCTGACTGTCTCTCTGTCTCTCTCTAATGGTCTCTGTCTCTCTGTCTCTGCCTATCTTTCTGTTTTTCTCTGTCTCTCTCAATCTGTCTCTGTCTTTCTGTCTGCCTGACTGTCTCCTCTGTCTCTCTTTATCTCTGTCTCTCTGTCTCTGCCTATCTTTCTGTGTCTCTCTGTCTCTCAATTTGTCTCTGTTTTTCTGTCTGACTCTCTGTTTTTATCTCTGTCTGGCTCTTGTTATCTCTGTCTGTTTCTCTGTCTCTCTGACTGTCTCTCTCTGTGTCTTTGGTTCTTTCTCTCCTCTGTCTGTCTCTGTGTTTGTCTCTGTCCCTCTGTGTTTGTCTCCCTGTGCCTCTCTGTCTCTGCCTATGTTTCTTTCTGTCTCTCTGTCTCACGCTGTTCCTGTCTTTCTGTCTGCCTGTCTCCTCTGTCTCTCTTTATCTCTGTCTCTGTCTCTGCCTATCTTCCTTTCTGTCTCTCTGTCTCACTCTCTCCCTGTCTTTCTGTCTGCCTGACTGTCTCCTCTGTCTCCTTCTGTCTCTTTAACTCTGCTCTTACTAAGTGTGTCTCTGTCTCTCTTAAGTCTGTCTCTGTCTCTCTGACTGTCTCTCTGTCTCTGCCTATCTTTCTGTCTCTCTTCGTCTCGTCTCTCTCAATCTGTCTTTCTGACTCTGTTTCTCTGTCTCTGTCTCTCTTTATTACTGTCTCTCTGACTTTGTCTCTCTGTCTCTGTCTTTCTGTCTGCCCAACTCTGTGTCTCCTCTCTCTCTGAGTCTGTCTCTATCTCTCTGTCTCTCTGATGATCTCTCTCTTTGTCTCTCTGTCTTTCTCTGAATCTGTCTCTGTCTCTGACTTTCTCTGCCTCTCTCTCTGTCTCTTTCTATTTCTGTCTCAATCTGTCTTTCTGTCTGCCTGACTGTCTCCTCTGTGTCTCTCTGTCTCTTTATCTCTGTCTCTGACTGTCTCTGTCTCAATCTGTCTGTCTTTCTGACTGCCTGACTGTCTCCTCTGTCTCCCTCTGTCTCTCTTTATCTCTGTTTCTCTCTGACTGTCTCTGCCTCTCTCTGTCTCTGCCTATCTTTCTTTCTGTCTCTCTGTGTCAATCTGTCTCTTTCTGTCTGTCTGTCTGTCTCCTCTGTCTCTCTGTCTCTCTTTCTCTGACTGTCTCTGCCTCTCTCTGTCTCTGCCTATCTTTCTGTCTCTCTTTGTCTCTGCCTCTCTCTGTCTATCTTTCTTTCAGTTTCTGTCTCAATCTGTCTTTCTGTCTGTCCGACCGTCTCCTCTGTCTCTCTCTGTCTCCTTTTCTCTGACTGTCTCTGCCTCTCTCTCTGACTGTCTCTGCCTCTCTCCCTGACTGTCTCTGCCTATCTATCTTTCTGTCTCAATCTGTCTCTGTCTTTCTGTCTGCCTGACTGTCTGCTCTGTCTCTGTCTGTCTGTGTGTCTCTGTTTTTATCTCTGTCTCTGTCTCCCTGTCTCTTTATCTCTGTCTCTGACGGTCTCTGCCTCTCTCTGTCTCTGCCTATCTGCCTCTCTCTCTTTTTTCCATCTATCTTTCTGTCTCAATCTGTCTCTGTCTTTCTGTCTGCCTGACTGTCTGCTCTGTCTCTCTGTCTCTCTTTATCTCTGTCTCTGTCTCTTTATCTCTGTCTCTGACGGTCTCTGCCTCTCTCTGTCTCTGCCTATCTTCCTGTCTCTGCCTCTCTCTCTTTTTTCCATCTATCTTTCTGTCTCAATCTGTCTGTCTTTCTGTCTGCCTGACTGTCTGCTCTGTCTCTGTCTGTGTGTCTCTGTTTTTATCTCTGTCTCTGTCTCCCTGTCTCTTTATCTCTGTCTCTGATGGTCTCTGCCTCTCTCTGTCTCTGCCTATCTGCCTCTCTTTTTTCCATCTATCTTTCTGTCTCAATCTGTCTCTGTCTTTCTGTCTGCCTGACTGTCTGCTCTGTCTCTCTTTCTCTTACTGTCTCTGCCTCTCTCCCTGACTGTCTCTGCCTCTCTCTGTCTCTGCCTATCTATCTTTCTGTCTCAATCTGTCTCTGATTTCTGTCTGCCTGACTGTCTGTCTGTCTGTCTGACTATCTCTTCTGTCTCTCTGTCTCTCTTTATCTCTGTCTCTCTTTCTCTGACTGTCTCTGCCCCTCTATCTCTGCCTATCTATCTTTCTGTCTCTGTCTTTCTGTCTGCCTGACTGTCTGCTCTGTCTCTGTCTGTCTTGTGTGTCTCTGTTTTTTATCTCTGTCTCTGTCTCCCTGTCTCTTTATATCTGTCTCTGACGGTCTCTGCCTCTCTCTGTCTCTGCCTATCTTTCTGTCTCTGCCTCTCTCTCTTTTTTCCATCTATCTTTCTGTCTCAATCTGTCTGTCTTTCTGTCTGCCTGATTGTCTGCTCTGTCTGTCTGTGTGTCTCTGTTTTTATCTCTGTCTCTGTCTCCCTGTCTCTTTATCTCTGTCTCTGACAGTCTCTGCCTCTCTCTGTCTCTGCCTATCTTTCTGTCTTTCTCTATCTCTGCCTCTCTCTCTTTTTTCCATCTATCTTTCTGTCTCAATCTGTCTCTGTCTTTCAGTCTGCCTGACTGTCTGCTCTGTCTCTGACTGTCTGACTGTCTCCTCTGTCTCTCTTTATCTCTGTCTCTCTTTCTCTGACTGTCTCTGCCTCTCTCCCTGACTGTCTCTGCCCCCTCTCTGTCTCTGCCTATCTATCTTTCTGTCTCTGTCTTTCTGTCTGCCTGACTGTCTGCTCTGTCTCTGTCTGTCTGTGTGTCTCTGTTTTTATCTCTGTCTCTGTCTCTCTGTCTCTTTATCTCTGTCTCTGACGGTCTCTGCCTCTCTCTGTCTCTGCCTCTCTCTCTTTTTCCATCTATCTTTCTGTCTCAATCTGTCTGTCTTTCTGTCTGCCTGCCTGTCTGCTCTGTCTCTGTCTGTCTGTGTGTCTCTGTTTTCATCTCTGTCTCTGTTCTCCCTGTCTCTTTATCTTTGTCTCTGACGGTCTCTGCCTCTCTCTGTCCCTGCCTATCTGTCTGTCTCTGACTGTCTCTCTCTGTCTCTACCTCTCTATCTTTCTGTCTCAGTCTGTCTGTCTTTCTATCTGCCTGACTGCTCTGTCTCTGTCTGTGTGTCTCTGTTTTTATCTCTGTCTCTGTCTCCCTGTCTCTTTATCTCTGCCTCTCTCTGTTTCTACCTATCTTTCTGTCTCTCTGACTGTCTCTGCGTCTCTATCTTTCTGTCTCAATCTGTCTCTGTCTTTCAGTCTGCCTGACTGTCTGCTCTGTCTGTCTGTGTATCCTTGTTTTTATCTCTGTCTCTGCCTCCCTGTCTCTTTATCTCTGTCTCTGACGGTCTCTGCCTCTCTCTGACTGTCTCTGCCTCTCTCTGACTGTCTCTGCCTCTCTGTCTCTGCCTATCTATCTTTCTGTCTCAATCTGTCGCTGTCTTTCTGTCTGCCTGACTGTCTCCTGTCTCTCTTTATCTCTGCTCTCTCTAAGTCTGTCTCTGTCTCTCTGACTGTCTCCTCTGTCTCTCTTTATCTCTGTCTCTCTTTCTCTGACTGTCTCTGCCTCTCTCCCTGACTGTCTCTGCCTCTCTCTCTGTCTCTGCCTCTCTCTCTTTCTGTCTCAATCTGTCTCTGTCTTTCTGTCTGCCTGACTCTCTGCTCTGTCTGTCTGTCTGTGTGTCTCTGTTTTTATCTCTGTCTCTCTGTCTCTGTCTCTCTGTCTCTCTCTCTCTCTCTCTGTGTCTCCCCACCCTGGGCCCGACATCGCAATACCCCGAACATCTGCCTGGACACATGTGATCCAGCCGGCCCAAGCTGCTGTGCGTGTCTTTGTCTCCCCGTCCGGCTCTTTAAAATTTCATTAGCATTCAGAACAATAATTAATCCGCCGCCTCGGGCTTTTGATTATGCGACGCCAGAGCCCAGATAATGAGGGGCGCGTGGCGGGTGGGTTGGGGGGGGACCCCCACCCAGCCAGCCAGCCAGCCACCTTCCTCCTGGACCCCCCCCCTCTTTTCCTCCTCCTCCACCAGAAATTCAGTATTCAACCCAAGTACCACCAGGGTGATGGCTTGATCTAATTTTTTAATCTATAAACACAACACACAACTATTGTTGTTTGTATGTAAACAACACCCCCCTGGCCTTGCTGTTGCGTGTACGGACAGGGCCCCCCCCCTCCGTGGGCAGATGGTATGCGGGGAGACTGAATGCACCCCCCTTTTTTATTTATTTAATCTGATTTTATTCCTCATCTCTGGGAAGGCCCGGAGTTTCCGTGATGGCGTAAGCTTGAATTTATCATCGGGATATGGAGCATTTCCATAGAGCGTCTGTGTTTTGGGGGGGACCCCCTAAGAGGGCCAATGGTTCTGGGAGAGACCCCCCATGCAGCAAATATTCTGAGGGACCCCCCCCAAAGCAACTTTTTGGGGGGACTTCACAAAGCAACTGTTCTTTGGGGCCCTAGAGAAAATTTATTCTGGGAATTCAATATGGCAGACCTTATAGAAAATCTATTCTAGGGGTCCAATATGGCGACTGTTTTGGGGGACCCCCTAGGACATTTTGGGGGGGATTCCCATATGAAAATATGTTCTGGAGGGGGGACCCCACAGGACAACTTTTCTGGGGGAACCCATGGAGGAAATGTTCTGGGGGGCCCTAGAGAAAATCCATTCTGGGAATCCAATATGGCGGACCCTAGAGAAAATCTATTCTGGGGGGTCCAATATGGCGACTGTTTTTGGGGGACCCCCCTAGGACATTTTTTTGGGGGGATCCCCATAGGCTCCCTCTCAGGCTTGACTCGGGGGGCCTTCCCTCCTCCCTCCCCTCCCAGAGATCTCTGGGTCCAGGAGAGATAACACCCGCCAACACCGCGAGGCGCCCGAGGCATTCCTCTGCCTCAACATGCGTGCTTGGCCTCTCCCTGGCGTCTCACCCCCCACCTTGGGTAGCCTTCTGCGATGGCGAACACCCACCATTTTTGGGGTGCAATTAAAGGCCGTCACCCCAATAAAAATCTCACCTATTTATGGGATATGAAAAAATAAATAAAGATTGAATGCGGAGATATAGACAGACGAAGGTTTGGAGAAGTTTGTCCAGGATAAAAAGATTGTCCATAGAGATTACGGGGGGGGGCAGTGAGGACAGAGGGAGGGAGCACTGTGACGAGGAGACTTGGGGGTGATCCTTCGGGATGAAAAACTGGGTGCTGAAAGAAGAGAAAAGAGGGAAAAGAAAAAATCAGGGAGTAAGAGTGGAAAGCAGAGCTTGAGAGATGGGGGGAAAAGAGAAGAGGAAGAAGGAGGAGGAGGAGAAAGAAGGAAAAGAAAATGAAGGAAGATGAAGAAGGAAGAAAGAAAAGAAGAAAAAGAAGGAAGATGAAGAAAAAAGGAGAAGAAAATAAGGAGGAAGAGGGGGAAAAAGAAGAGGAGAAAGAAGAAAAAGAAAAGAAGGAAAGAGAAGTAGAAGAAGAAAAGGGAGGGACAAAGAAGAAGGAGAAGAAGAAAAGGACAAGGGAAGGAGAAGAAAAGGAAAAGAGGAGGAGGGAAGAAGAAAAAGAAAAGAAGGAAGAGAGTAGAAGAAAAGAAGGAAGAAGAAAAGGAGGATTAGAAGAAGAAGGAGAGAAAAGGAGGAAAAAGGGAAGAAGAAAAGGAGGAGGGAAAAAAGAAAAGGAGAAGGAATAGAAGGAGGAATGAGGAGAAAAAAGGAAGAAAAGGAGGAAGAAGAAAAGAAGGAAGAAGAAGAAAAGGAGGAAAAAGGAAGAAGAAAAGGGAGGAGGAAAAGAAGAAAAGAAGGAGGAAGAGGAAGAAGAAGAAAAGGAGGAGGGGGAGAAGGAAGAAGAAGAACAAGGAGGAAAAAGGAGGAAGGAGAAGAAAAGAAGGAAAAGGAAGAGGAGGAAGAAAAAGAAAAGGAGATCGAAGAGAAGTAGAAGAAAAGAAGGAGGAGGGAAGAAGGAAGGAGAAGAAAAGGAGGGAAGATTAGAAGAAGGAAGGAGGAGAAGAAGAAAAGGAGGGAAGGAGAAAAAGAAAAAGGAAGAAGAAAAGGAGGAAGGAGGAGAAAAAGAAAAGAAGGAAGAAGGAGGAAGAAGAGGAGGAAGAAGAAAAGGAGAAGGAAGAAGAAAGAAAGAAGAAGAAGAAAAGGAGGAGGGGGAAGAAGAAAAGAGGAAGAAAAGGAGGAAGGAGAACAAAAAGCAGAAAGAAGGGAAGAAGAGAAGAAAAGAGGAAAAAGTAAAGGAAAAGAAGGAAGGAGAAGAAGAAAAGGAGGAAAAGAAGAAAAGGTGAAGAAAAGGAGGAGGAAGAAGAAGGAAGAAGAGGAAGAAAAGGAGGAAAAAGTAAAGGGAAAAGAAGGAAGGAGAAGAAGAAAAGGAGGGAAAGAAGAAGAGGAGAAAGAGAGAGGAAGAAAAGAAGGAAGTAGAAGGAGAAAAGAAGGAAAAGAAGAAGAAATAAAAAGGAAAAGAAGAAGAAAAGAAATTGTCTCCCTTAGGGACAGAAAGTGGCTTGGATGAATCCACTTGGGCTTGGGGACCAGAAAATCTCACAGACACACAAAACACAAACACACAATTCTCTAAGACCCAACCAACAGTCTTGGTCCACACAAAGGACACATAACCATGCAAACACACAACTCTCTCTAAAACCCAATGATATAATTCTGTCTACACAACTCTCTCTGAGACACAACTGAGTGTTTCTTCCCATGGACACACAACACACAAACACACAATTCTCTCTCTCTCTCTGAGACCCAAGTAAGAGTCTTGTCCACACAAAGACATACAAATACACAAACACACAACTCTCGCTCTAAAACCCAATGGAATAATTTTGTCTACCCAACTCTCTGAGACACAACTGAGTCTCTCTTCCATGGACTCACAACAACCAAACACACATTGTCTCTCTCTCCAAGACCCAACCAGGGTCTTGTGCACCCAAAGACACACAACCACACAAACACACAACTCTCTCTCTACAACCCAAAGGAATAATTCTGTCTACACAACTCCCTTTTTCTCTGCGACACAACTGGATGTCTCCTCTCATGGACACACAAACACACACTTCTCTCTCTATCTAAGACCCACCCAAGTGTCCTGTCCCACACAAAGACACACAAATACACAAACACAACTCTCGCTCTAAAACCAAATGGAATAATTTTGTCTACACAACTCTCTGAGACACAACTGAGTTTCTCTTCCCATGGACACACAACAACCAAACACACATTGTCCTCTCTCCAAGACCCAAGCAAGGGTCTTGTCCACACAAAGACACACAAATACACAAACACACAACTCTCACTCTAAAAACCAATGATATCATTCTGTCTACACAACTCTCTCTCTGAGACACAACTGAGTTTCTCTTCCATGGACACACAACACACAAACACACAATTCTCTCTCTCCAAGGCCCAAGCAAGAGTCTTGTCCACACAAAGACACACAAATACACAAACACACAAATATCTCTCTACAACCCAACGGAATAATTTTGTCTACACAACTCCCTTTTTCTCTGCGACACAACTGGATGTCTCCTCTCATGGACACACAACACACAAACACACAATTCTCTCTGAGACCCAAGCAAGAGTCTTGTCCACACAAAGACACACAAATACTCAAACACACAACTCTTTCTCTAAAACCCAATGGAATAATTCTGTCTACACAACTCTCTCTCTCTGAGACACAACTGGATGTCTCCTCTCATGGACACACAAACACACAATTCTCTCTCCGTCTAAGACCCACCCAAGTGTCCTGTCCCACACAAAGACACACAAAAATACACAAACACACAACTCTCTTTCAAAAACCCAATGAAACATTTCAGCCCCGAATCCACCATGCGAGATCCCTCCTTGCAGGCAAGTTTCCACGAATGCTCTGTGCTTGATTTCTTTTTTGGGGAGGCCAAAACCCCCCCAAAAACCAACACAACACAACCAGGGGACCCCCAGGGACCCCCCAAAGGGCCTGTCACGCGTGTTAGCGAAATATATATTTAAGAAAACTGCTGGCACCCTTTTTTTTATTATTTATTCTCAAATTAATTCTATCGCTCGGGAAATTTCCTCTATCTTGATCTGTGCTTGATTTCTTTTTTGGGGAGGCCAAAACCCCCCCCAAAAAACCAACACAACACAACCAGGGGACCCCCAGGGACCCCCGAAAGGGCCTGTCACGCGTGTTAGCGAAATATATATTTAAGAAAACTGCTGGCACGCTTTTTTACTCATTCTCAAATTAATTCTATCGCTCGGGAAATTTCCTCTGTCTTGCTATCTGTGTGTGTGTGTGTGTGTGTGTGTGATGAGGGAAAAAGGGGGGCCCTTTCTCTGGTTTTTAGGGTGCTGTTTGATGGTTGTGATAATAGGGAACAAGACACACACCCCCCCTTTGCAAGCGCTGGAAGATAGATTTTTAATATATTTTTTTTTCCAGGCACTTTCCAGCTCATGTCAGCCGCTTCGTGGGCATTTGCCTGTTTGATCATTCGACATGTCAGGAACGTGCGTTGGTTTAATGATTTCGGGGTGCACAGAAGGGGGGGACCCCCCCTTCCCTCCCGGGCTTCCTTGCCTGCTGGCTTGGCTGGCTGACGGAGCTGACAGGTACGGAGAACTGAAGCTTTCTGGGGTAGCGTTTTTTGGCCCCCCACCCCAAAAATAAAATTCAGCCCCTGAGATTTGGGGGGGTGTACGTTTATTTATTTTTTTATTCTTGCGTGGGGGACTGCCTCGTTCTCAGCACCCCCCCAAAATTGCAAGCCGTATCTTCTGTCTCTCTGTCTCTCCCACCCCCCCAAAAAAAAACTCAGCCCTTGAGATTTTGGGGGGGTTGCATTTATCTTTATTTACTTTTTTGCATGGGGGAATCCCTAATTCTCAGCATCTCAAATGCAAGTCCTGTCTTCTCTCTCTCTGTCTCTCTCTGTCTCTCTCTGTCCCCCCCCCAGTTCAGCCCCTGAGGTTTTTGGGGTACGCGTTTATTTTTATTCTCAAATGGGGATGGGAAAGATATTTCAGAGTTGGGGACCCCCGTTTTCAACACCCCAATTGTAAGCTGTATCTTCTCTCTCTCTCTCTCCTTTCCCCCCAGTTCAGCCGTGAGTTTTGGGGGTACAGCTATTTTATTATTGGATTTTTTGGGGTGCCTCTATTCTTATTCTCAGATGACACTATGAAAAACATTTCAGAGTGGGGGGACTCCCTTTCTCAGCACCCCAAACTGCAAGTCCTATCTTCTCTCTCTCTCTCTCTTTTTCTGTCTCTCTCTTGCTCTCTCTGTTTCTCTCTCTCTGTCTCTCCCCCTCCCCATGCCATATAAATGAGGGGTGATGAATATTGAGGCCACGCTGGCACGAGTGTCCATCCGTGCCAGGCTCAAAAAAAAAGGGGGTGTCAGCTGCCCAACTGTCCACCCTCGCCGGCTGAGGTCAATTTATCTTGTCTTCTCTGTCCCCGACACGGGAAAGCCTCGCCCTGCCTCGACCTCGTTAGCTAGCTGGGTTTGCTGGGAGAAGACACCTGTCTTCATCGGCCTCTGACAGGCGTGCGGCCCCCCCTTTTCTGCCCACAGGCCCCCCCCTCTCCTCAGCTACTCCGGGGAGGCCCGGCTGGCCGGAGTGGACTGAACACAGCTGCATAATTACCTCTCTGAAGAGCTGAATGTCTGCACACCCCCCCCCCAAGGAGGATGCGAAGGCCAGAGCTGGCAAGATCTCTCTCTCTTGGGGTGCAAATTGGAGACTGGCATGGAAGGCCAGAGACCAAGATGGTAGCCTCGGTGGATGGCTTGGGTGGGTCGGGTCCGGGGAGGGGCGACTCGACAGGGATGGACACCCCCCAGTGAAGAAATGAAGGAGTGCATTCCTATACTGGCAGCTCGGAGGATGGGTGCGGAGATTATTCTGTGGCGTGAAGGAATAGAATGAATGAATGAATGAATGAATGAATGACTTTCAATGATAGTGAAAGGAATTGGGTTCAGTGTTGGTGTTAGACCATGGAATGGAGGAATAGAATGAATGAATGAAGGAATGAATGAAGGAATTTCAATGATAGTGAAAGGAATTGGATTCAGTGTTGGTAGTTAGACCATGGAATGGAGGAATGGAATGAATGAATGAATGAATTTCAATGATAGTGAAAGGAATTGGATTCAGTGTTGGTATTAGACCATGGAATGAAGGAATGGAATGAATGAAGGAATGAATGAAGGAATTTCAATGATAGTGAAAGGAATTGGATTCAGTGTTGGTATTAGACCATGGAATGGAGGAATAGAATGAATGAATGAATGAATGAATTACAATGATAGTGAAAGGAATTGGGTTCAGTGTTGGTAATAGCATGGAATGGAGGAATGGAATGAATGAAGGAATGAATGAATTTCAATGATAGTGAAAGGAATTGGGTTCAGTGTTGGTGTTAGACCATGGAATGGAGGAATGGAATGAATGAATGAATTTCAATGATAGTGAAAGGAATTGGGTTCAGTGTTGGTAGTAGACCATGGAATGAAGGAATGGATGAATGAATGGTTCCCAGGAGTGCTGGAATCAGGGAATGAATGAATTCCAACATTATTCCCATGAATGAATGGTTTTCAGTAGTGTTGGAACCAGGAAATAAATAAATTCTAACATCAGCCCCAGGAATGAATGAATGAATGAATGATTGTTTCCAGTAGTGTTGGAATCTGGGAATGAATGCATTCTAACACCATCCCCATGAATGATTGAATGAATGAATGATGGTTTCCAGCAGTGTTCGAATTAGGGGCTGAACGAATTCTAATGTCCTCCTAATGAATGAATGAATGAATGAATGATGCATCCCAATAGTGTTCTAATCAGGGAATGAATGAATTCTAACATCATCCCATGAATGAATGGTTCCCAGGAGTGTTGGAATCGGGGAATAAATGAACTCCAACATCA
>NW_026060325.1:473958-486069 GCF_024139225.1 Suncus etruscus | reverse complement strand
TTTTTTTTTCCTCTTTCCAGCCTGCAAAGGGAATGACGCCAGACAGCGACTGCGTAAAAAAAGGCTTCTGCGCTCTTGGAGAAGGGCGCGCGCCATGCCCAAAGCCAACGCGCACCGTGCGCTCTTTCTCCCCATCTCTCCCCGTTTTGGGGGGGTTCCCTCCGGCTTCTGTTACCTGGACGCGCGCTTCCGACAGCCCCAAGCGCTGGCTGAGTTCCTCCACGCATAAAGGCGTCCGGGTAGTGGGTCTCGTCGAAGAGACGTTCCATTCGTTGAGTTGTTCTAGCGTGAAGTTGGTGCGACTGCGTCTCTGCTTCATTCGCTCGTCTGCCCGTCCTCGTCTTCGGATTTCACGTCGTCTCTCTGCTTCTCGTAAAGGCCTGCGGGGGCGGGACAGGGCCTTGGGTGAGTGGGCGAAGCCCCTTTTACGCACACCACACAGAGAGACACACAGAGACACACACAAGACGCAGGAGAAGGCGAGCCCGCTCCTAGGCGCGCAGAAGCGCCAGGGCGCAGGGGGCGCGGGGCGCGCTCTGAACCCCGAAAACGCACAGCGGCCCCGACTTTAATTCAGGCCTAAGCTACGTAACCTCTCTGGTGTTTTGGAAAAATAATAATTAATTCCCGAGCTGCGCGCACCCACAATTTTTCTGGACCTCGCCTCGCGTCGCCCCCAAGTCTCCAAACTCATTTTTTTTTTTGCGCTTGGAGACTTGTGGCAGAAAGAAAGAAAGAAAGAAAGAAAGAAAGAAAAAAGAAAGAAAGAAAGAAAGAAAAGAAGGAAAGAAAGAAAGAAAGAAAGAAAGAAGAAAGGAAGAAGGAAGGAAGGAAGAAGGAAGAAGGAGGAAGGAAGGAAGGAAGGAAGGAAGGAAGGAAGGAAGAAAAAAGAAAGAAAGAAAGAAAGAAAGAAAGAAAGAAAGAAAGAAAGAAAGAAAGAAAGAAAGAAAGAAAGAAAGAAAAGAAAGAAAGAAAAAGAAAGAAAGAAAGAGAAAAAATGTCTCTTGCTCTGGCTCAATATGTGTTTTATATTATTATTATTATTTTTGGTTAAGGCTAAGGATTTTAGGTAGAATGGGTTGGGGGCTTTGGGGGGGGTCCCCCCAAGAGACAGATAATTTGGAATTAAGTCTGGCAGCGTCAAATATTCTCCTCACCGGGTGTAGGCCCAGGGATCGACTTGTTTCTTGTTCCTGAGCTCTTGTGGAGAAAAAAAAAAAGATGAAGGGAGAAGTTGGGTGGGTGGGCTGGACTCCCCAATATCAGAGAGAGAGAGACACACACACAGAGACACAGAGACACAGAGAGAGACAGCATAAGGCTGAAGGGCGAGTCTTTAGAAAACGACCTGCAAACGAAGTCACTCTTTTCCAACACTAGCAGAAAAGCTTTCCGCAACCGTCCCCCCCCCAAAAAAAATTTCAGCGAGTTTTTGCCCCCCTTATCCTTAAACTCGGGTGCAAATCCGGTCTGGGCAGGCAGGGCCCTCCTCTTCCTCCCCCGTGTCACCCCCAAAGTGACAAGAACACGCAAGGCCCTCAAGGACACGGAGAGGAGAAAGAGAGGCATCTGAGAAGACGCCGTGGAGAAACTTGGTGGAGATGGCTGAGAACTGACCTCTCTTAAAGGAGAAGGGAATCCTTCATGGAGAGATTTGGGGGGGCCCTGACAGACCCTCCCCACGCCTAGATGTTCCCCCACTTTCTGTCACCCCCTCACAGAACCATTTCCGAACTTTTGGGCCCTCAGGATCCGACCTAAAACCTAAAACGCCCAATATCTACCCCATTCGCTAATACTGTCTCTCTTTCTCTCTCTCTCTCTCTTTCTCTCTCTCTCCCTCATTCCCTCCATCCTGCATATCAGTCTTGAGGGGCTTTAATGTTTCTGGTAAAGCCCCGTGAACCCAAATAGTCACATATCGAGCGGCTTTTTGGGGCAAAAAGACGGGAAAGCCAGATTCTTGCGTCCTATACTGCTCAGCATGAAAAATATCTTCATTGTTGTTATTTGGGTTTTTCTTTTTTTTGGGGGGGGACACATTTCTACCCACACCCCAGCTTTCTTGTCCAGGCCTGTCTGGTACTAGCTCGTAACGGAACCAGAGTTCTTAATGGACCCGGAGCGTCGCCCCAAATGCGCTCCAAAGCGCCAAAGCTATTTATTTAGGCCCCTGGAGAAATCAACTTCCTGGCGCTCAGAAACTGGGTGTGGACGCTGGTTGAAATTGGGGGGAAGAAGCCCCCTCGGCACGGCCCCCTCCAGGCTCGCACGACCCTGTCTCGGCGGCTACACCGCGTCTGTAAAGGGTTTTTACGCAGTGGAGACGCGTGCGCTCGACCCGGGGTGCCGCCGCGCGCGCGCAAGAGCGCGCAAGGAGAAGGCCCAGACGTGGCGTGTTTTTGCGCCCCGAAACCTCCAAGAAAAACCCGCACGAGGCTTATATCTCGGTTCCTGGACGTCTTGCGCCCACGGAGTTCGAATCTTGGGGTTCAAGGTAAGATCTTGCTCCGAGGAAAACCGGGTGGACGAAAGGTTGGGGCGACCGGAGACTGAAAGGGCTTTTGGCTAGCTAGCTTCGTTCTGGGCGGGTTTTGGGGAGATGGGTGAGGTCGAACCCCCAAATCCGAGAGGTTCTGAAGCCCTGGAGGTGCGTGCCGCCAACCCGCAGAGAGAGTGAGAGATAGAGAGAAAAAAGAGAGAGATAGAGAGAGAGATATCCCCCTATGTCTCCCCTTCGCGTCTCCACGCGCGCCCTGTCTGTCTCTTTCATCCAAAACCAAACGAATCCGGTTCCGAAGGGTCTGGAGCGCCAGGACTGGCTGCAAAGACGGGGTTAGGGCTTCCTAGGGATACCCGAGGCCTCCCCCCCAAAAGAAACAGAGCGAGAAAGAGAGAGAGATATCCTCCTATGTCTCCCTTTCGCGTCTCCACGCGCGCCCAGTCTGTGTCTGTCTCTTTCATCCAAAACCAAACGAATCCGGTTCCGAAGGGTCTGGAGCTCCAGGACTGGCTGCAAAGACGGGGTTCGGGCTTCCTAGGGATACCCGAGGCCTCCCCCCCAAAAATACAGAGCGAGCGAGAGAGAGAGAGGTCCCCCTCTGTCTCCCTTTCGCGTCTCCACGCGCGCCCAGTCTGTCTCTTTCATCCAAAACCAAACGAATCCGGTTCCGAAGGGTCTGGAGCGCCAGGACTGGCTGCAAAGACGGGGTTCGGGTCTCCTAGGGATACCCGAGGCCTCTCCCAAAAAAAAAAAAAACAACAGCGCGCTCCGCTCTCGGTTTTACCTTCCGCCACTCTCCCGTTGCCAAAATCTTTGAGTTTCTCCTTGTCGCCTTCCACGTGGTCTTTGAACAAAAGTCCTTGGCAATGGACGACCCCCTCGGCGATGTCCTGCAGGCTCGGGTCCGAGCCGTCCAGATCCCGGGAGCGAACCAAACCGCTCTCCAAAACTTCCCGGTACGTGATGGAATCTTTCTTGGAGACGCCGCCACCACCACCTCCTCCTCCCGGCGCCGCCGCCTCCTCCGCCGCCTCCACAACCCTCCTTGCTTTTCTGGTCGAAAGATTTGGACACGAAAGCCGTCAGTTCCTCCATCGCGCCGTGGGGCGCCGAGGGGTCCGTGGGGAGGGACCCGGCAGGCCGGGGAGCCCCTCCGAAGGGCTTCGTGTTTCCCAGCGCGCGCGCAACCGCGCGCAATGGATAACGACGACTGTCTCTGGCGCCGAGGCGGATCCGACCCGCTGGTGGTTCTACGTTTCCAGCGGAGGCCTCGGGTATATATAGATACCCCCGCCAGAACAGCCCTCCCCCACCCCCGAACCCCCCCCCCGCGCCCCCTTCCCGTGCGCTCCGGCTGCGGCAATTACGCACCGTGCGCTCCGGGCCACCTCCCCCTCGCCTCTCCTCTCCAACGCCTTTCGGACGTCTCGGCGCCGTTGGGTGCGCCGGGCTGAGGCTGAGGTGAGGACGTTAGTTTAGAAGGCGGGGGGTGGGGGGGGAAGAGACACAGAGATAGAGAGAGACAGAGAGAGAGGAGGGAAGAGAGAGAGAGAAGAGAGAGAGAGAGAGAGAGAGAGAGAGAGAAGAGAGAGAGGGAAGGAGGACAGAGAGGGAGGGAGAGAGAGAGGAGAGAGAGACAGAGACAGAGAGTGAGCGAGTGAGACAGACAGAGACAGAGAGAGAGGAAGAGACAGAGAGAGGAGAGAGAGACAGAGAGCGAGCAAGACAGACAGAGACAGAGAGAAGGAGGGAAGGAGGGACAGAGAGGGAGGGAGAGAGAGGAGAGAGAGAAAAGGGAGAGAGACAGAGACAGAGAGAGGGAGAGACAAGAGAGGAGAGACAGCAGAGAGAGAAGAAGACAGAAAGAGCGAGCGAGACAGAGAGAGACAGAGAGGGAGAGGGAGAGACAGAGAGAAGGGAAGGAGGGAAGGAGGGACAGAGAGGGAGGGATAGAGAGAGAGGAGAGACAGAGAGACAGAGAGAGTTAGCGAGCTAGACAGAGAGACAGAGAGGGAGAGACAGAGAAAGAGGGAGAGACAGAAGAGAGACAGAGAGACAGAGAGAGCGAGACAGAGAGAGAAAGAGAGCGTTCGCCTCTGCGCCCCGGACTCAGGCTCCGGAGTCTCCCCAAAACAGGTATCGGCGGGCGTTCTCTCTCTCTCTCTCTCTCTCTCTCTCCTCTCTCTCTCTCTCTCTCTCTCTCTCTCTCTCTCCTCTCTATCTCTATCATCTCTCTGTCTCCCTTCTATGCCCCGTTTCTCTGTCTCCCTCTGTCTCTGACTCTGTGTCTCTCTCTGCCTCTCTGCCTCTGTCTGTCTCTCTCTTTCTCTTTCTCTTTCTCTGTCTCTGTCTCTGTCTCTCTCTCTCTGTCTCTGTCTGTCTCTCTCTGTCTCCCTCTGTCTCTGTCTCTCTGTCTCTGTCTCTCGGGACTTGAAGGGGCGGCCAGAAGCTCCCGGCCGGCCGCGCCCCGTCTCCGCGCTTTTCCCTCTCCAAGGGCGCGCGCGGAGCGAGGAACGGGCCAGCGCTGGAGACGGCGACGCGAGACGCCCCAGAAACATTTGGGGGGGGTGGGGGACCCCCAAAATGCGGTCGTGTGGGGTCCCCGGAAGGAGAAACGGTGGCTGACCTGACGTCCTCGGAGTGGACTGTCCAGGCGCTTCTCAAAAAGCCAGGGGGGTCCCCCAAAAAGAACCCTAAAAATCTCCCCCAAACCCATCGGCTTTGCGCACGGTTTGGTTTTTGGGGGGTTTGGGTTTCGAACCGGGTCCCCAAGACTTCGTCCGTCCGTCCGCCTTCGGCTGCTAACGGGGACAGGTTGGGGGGTGTCCGCGAGTATTGGGGGGCCCAGGGTGACGTCATACACCTCGGGGTCTCCTTTTTTGGGGCGCCTTTCTTTGCGCCCTGCTCGCCAAGGGCGCGCGGAGCGGACTTGGCCCGAAGCGCGCGCGTCTTCCCCTCCACCCAACGCATAAAACCAGCTGGTTTCTTCCGGGGTGCGGGTGGTGGGGGGGCGAGTTCCCTGTTTGTTTGTTTGTTTGTTTGTTTGTTTGGGGGGATCTGTGATTTCCGGGCTGTTTTCTTGGGGTCCCCCCAAGGCTCTCCGAGGCTGACGGGGACGAAAAACAACGAACCAGAGGCTTTCCTCTGTCCTGGGGAAACAGACGTAATTTCTTCTTTCCTTTCTTCCTTTTTCCCTTCCTTCCTTCCTTCTTTCCTTCCTTTTACCCTTTCCTTTCTTTCTTCCTTCTTCCGCTTTCCTTTTTCTTTCTTCCTTTCTACCTTCCTTCTTTTCCTTTCTTCCTTCCTTTCTTTTCTTCCTCCTTCCTTCTCTTTTTCCTTTTTCCTTTTTCTCTTCCTTGCTTTCTTTTCTTCCTTCCCTTCTTTCCTTCCTTCCTTTCTTCTTTTTTTCTTCCTTCCTTCCTCCCTTCTTTCCTTCCTTTTTCCCTTTCCTTTCTTCCTTCTTCCGCTTTCCTTCTTTTCTTTCTTCCTTTTTTCTTTCCTTCCTTCTTTTCCTTTCTTCCTTCCTTTCTTCCCTTTTCCCTTTTTGTCTTCCTTGCTTTCTTTTCTTTCCTCCCTTCTTTCTTTCCTTCTTTTTTCCTTCTTTCCTTCCTTCCTTCTTCTCTTCTTTTCTTCTTCATTCTTTCCTTCGTTACATATTTTCTTTCTTCTTTCTTTGTTTTATTCTTTCTTTTCTTTTCCTTCTTTCCTTCATTGCTTCTTCCCTTTCTTCCTTTCATCATTCCATCCATCCTTTCTCCTTCGGTTCCTTCCCTTTTCCCTTCTTATTTCCCATGACTTTCCTTCTCTCCTCTTCCTCGCAATTTCCTGCCTTTTCTGCCCTTCAGTCCTTTTTCCCTCCTTCCCTCTCTTTTTCTTCTTCCCTTCTTCTCTTTTTCTTCTCTTTTCCTTCCTTTTCCCCCACCTTCTTTCCTTCCTTCCTTCCTTTCTTCTTTCTTTCCTTCCTTTTTTCTTCCTTCCTTCTTTCTTTCCTTCCTCCTTTTCCCTTTTCTTCTTTCCTTCTTTCTTTCCTTCCTTTCTTCTTTCCTTCCTTCTTTCCTTTTTCCTTCCATCTTTCTTTCCTTCCTTCTTTTTCTTTCTTTTCTCTCTCCTTCCTTTCTTCTTTCCTTCTTTCTTTCCTTCTTTCCCTCTTTTCTTTTTCTTTCTTCCTTCCTTTTTCCTTCATTCTTTCCTTCCTTTCTTCTTTCTTTCCTTCCTCCTTTTCCTCTTTTCTTCTTTCCTTTCTTTCCTTCCTTCTTTCCTTTTTCCTTCCATCTTTCTTTTCTTCCTTCTTTTCTTTTCTTCTTCCTTCTTTCTTTCCTTCCTTCTTTCCCTCTTTTCTTTTTTCCTTCCTTTCCTTTTTCCTTCCTTCTTTCCTTCTTTCTTTCCTTCCTTCTTTTCCTCTTTTCTTCTTTCCTTCCTTTCTTCTTTTTCCTTCCTTCTTTCCTTCCTTCCTTCTTTCCCTCTTTTCTTTTTTCCTTCTTTCCTTTTCCTTCATTCCTTCCTTCTTTCCCTCTTTCTTCTTTCCTTCCTTCTTTCTTTCCTTCCTTTCTTTTTTCCTTCCTTCTTCCTTCTTTTCTTTTCTTTTTTCCTTCCTTTCCTTTTTCCTTCATTCCTTCCTTCTTTCCCTCTTTTCTTCTTTCCTTCCTTCTTTCTTTCCTTCCTTTCTTTTTTCCTTCCTTCTTTCCTTCTTTTCTTTTTTCCTTCCTTTCCTTTTCCTTCATTCCTTCCTTCTTTCCCTCTTTTCTTCTTTCCTTCCTTCTTTCTTTCCTTCCTTTCTTTTTTCCTTCCTTCTTTCCTTCTTTCCTTCCTTCTTTCCTTCTTTTCTTTTTTCCTTCCTTTCCTTTTCCTTCATTCCTTCCTTCTTTCCCTCTTTTCTTCTTTCCTTCCTTCTTTCTTTCCTTCCTTTCTTTTTTCCTTCCTTCTTTCCCTCTTTTCTTTTTTCCTCCCTTTCCTTTTTCCTTCGTTCCTTCCTTCTTTCCCTCTTTTCTTCTTTCCTTCCTTCTTTCTTTCCTTCCTTTCTTTTTTCCTTCCTTCTTTCCCTCTTTTCTTTTTTCCTTCCTTTCCTTTTTCCTTCGTTCTTTCCTTTTTTCTTTCCTTCCTCCCTCCCAACCCCTCTTATCCCCCTCCCTCTCCCCCTTTCACCCCTTCCCTCCCCCCTCTCCTCCCCCCCTCTTCCCTTCCCTCCTTCCATTCTTCCACCTTCCTTTTCCCCGTGTTTCCTTCCCTTCCCCGTCACGGTCTGCCCTTAATTCTCTTCCCTCCGTCATTCGTTCGTTCGTTCTTTCTTTCGCAGCGAAAGGTAGGAAGGGGTGACAGGCTGGTGGGGGGTTCGAGTCCCGCCTCCCTCCCCTCCCCTCCCCCCCGCCGAGCCCCTCAGAAGCGAGAGGCGAAAGACAAACAGGTTTTTGTCAGCGCGGCCCCCTTCATCAAAGCAGAGACGCGCGAATCACAGAGAATGGGAAATAATCTCTCGATATATTATGCATTCATTCATTCATTCAGGGAGCACTGGGGGGGAGGGAGAGAGCAGGAGAGAGAAAAGGGGGGTCAGGGGCGAGCACTGGAGGCCCAGGGGGGGGCCCAAGGGCTTCCCGGGGTTTCGCCCCAAGAGAAGGCGGAGGAAAGAGGATGGAAGTGGAGACATCTCGGACAGATTGGAGAGAGAGGAGAAAAGGAGAGAGACGTCGTCGGCAGAGTGGGGACAGAGATGGGGAGATAAGGGAAGAGAGAGGCAGAGACGACAGAGACAACGGCACAGAGGTGGAGATGGATGGACGGATGGACGGGGAGAGACCAGAGGAAGATGGAATGGGTTGTTGTGGGGATGGAGATATGCAGAGACATGGGGAGACATGGGGAGACATTGGGTGAGGAAGAGATATGGAGAGATGCGAGACATGAGGAGACATTGGGGTAATGGAGAGATATGGAGAGATGCAGAGATATGGGGAGACATTGGGTGAGGGAGAGATATGGGAAGATGCAGAGACATGGGGAGACATTGTTGTGAGAGAGATATGGAGAGATGCGAGACATGGAAAGACATTGGGGTAATGGAGAGATATGGAGAGATGCAGAGATATGGGGAGACATTGGGTGAGGGAGAGATATGGAAAGATGCAGAGACATGGGGAGACATTGTTGTGAGAGAGATATGGAGAGATGCGAGACATGGGGAGACATTGGGGTAATGGAGAGATATGGAGAGATGCAGAGATATGGGGAGACATTGGGTGAGGGAGAGATATGGAGAGATGCGAGACATGGGGAGACATTGGGGTAATGGAGAGATATGGAGAGATGCGAGACATGGGGAGACATTGGGGTAATGGAGAGATATGGAGAGATGCAGAGATATGGGGAGACATTGGGTGAGGGAGAGATATGGGAAGATGCAGAGACATGGGGAGACATTGTTGTGAGAGAGATATGGAGAGATGCGAGACATGGGGAGACATTGGGGTAATGGAGAGATATGGAGAGATGCAGAGATATGGGGAGACATTGGGTGAGGGAGAGATATGGAGAGATGCGAGACATGGAAAGACATTGGGGTAATGGAGAGATATGGAGAGATGCAGAGATATGGGGAGACATTGGGTGAGGGAGAGATATGGGAAGATGCAGAGACATGGGGAGACATTGTTGTGAGAGAGATATGGAGAGATGCGAGACATGGGGAGACATTGGGGTAATGGAGAGATATGGAGAGATGCAGAGACATGGGGAGACATTGGGTGAGGGAGAGATATGGGAAGATGCAGAGACATGGGGAGACATTGTTGTGAGAGAGATATGGAGAGATGCGAGACATGGAAAGACATTGGGGTAATGGAGAGATATGGAGAGATGCAGAGATATGGGGAGACATTGGGTGAGGGAGAGATATGGAAAGATGCAGAGACATGGGGAGACATTGTTGTGAGAGAGATATGGAGAGATGCGAGACATGGAAAGACATTGGGGTAATGGAGAGATATGGAGAGATGCAGAGATATGGGGAGACATTGGGTGAGGGAGAGATATGGGAAGATGCAGAGACATGGGGAGACATTGTTGTGAGAGAGATATGGAGAGATGCGAGACATGGGGAGACATTGGGGTAATGGAGAGATATGGAGAGATGCAGAGACATGGGGAGACATTGGGTGAGGGAGAGATATGGGAAGATGCAGAGACATGGGGAGACATTGTTGTGAGAGAGATATGCAGAGACATTGGGAGACATGTGGAGACATTGGGTGAGGGAGAGATATGGAGAGATGCAGAGACATTGGGAGATATTGTTGTGAGAGAGATATGGAGAGACAGGCAGAGACAGGGAGACAATGAGATGATGAAGAGATGTGGGGAGACATGGGGTGATAGAGATATGGAGAGACACGATGAAGAGATAGAGAGATGCAGAGACATGGGGAGACATTGTTGTGAGAGAGATATGGAGAGATGCAGAGACATGGGAGACATTGGGTGAGGGAGAGATATGCAGAGACATTGGGAGACATTGGGTTGAGGGAGAGATGTGCAGAGACATGGGGAGACATTGTTGTGAGAGAGTTATGGAGAGACACGCAGAGACATAGGGAGACAATGAGATGATGAAGAGATACAGAGAGACATGGGGTGATAGAGATATGTAGAGACACGCAGAGACATGATGAAGAGATGGAGAGATGCAGAAACATGGGGAGACATTGGGTGAGGGAGAGATATGCAGAGACATTGGGAGACATTGGGTGAGGGAGAAATGTGCAGAGACATGGGGAGACATTGTTGTGAGAGAGTTATGGAGAGATACATAGAGACATAGGGAGACAATGAGATGATGAAGAGATATGGGAGACATGGGGTGATAGAGATCTGGAGAGACATGCAGACATGGGGACAATTGGGACAAAAGAGATCTGGAGAGACATGGGGAGACATTGAGGTGATGAAGAGATCTGGAGAGACATAAATACAGAGACATGGGGAGACATTGGGGCAAAAGAGATCTGGAGAGACATACAGAGACAAGGGGAGACATTGGATGATAAAGAGATCTGGAGAGACATACAGAGACATGGGGAGACATTGGGGTGATGGAGAAATCTGGAGAGACATAAATACAGAGACATGGGGGACATTGGAGCAAAAGAGATCTGGAGAGACATGCAGAGACATGGGGAGACATTGGGACAAAAGAGATCTGGAGAGACATGGGGAGACATTGAGGTGATGAAGAGATCTGGAGAGACATAAATACAGAGACATGGGGAGACATTGGGGCAAAAGAGATCTGGAGAGACATGGGGAGACATTGAGGTGATGAAGAGATCAGAGAGACATACAGAGACATGGGGAGACATTGGGGCAAAAGAGATCTGGAGACATGCAGAGACAAGGGGAGACATTGGGACAAAAGAGATCTGGAGAGACATGGGGAGACATTGAGGTGATGAAGAGATCAGGAGAGACATGCAGAGACATGGGGAGACATTGGGGCAAAAGAGATCTGGAGAGACATGCAGAGACATGGGGAGACATTGGGACAAATGAGATCTGGAGAGACATGGGGAGACATTGAGGTGATGAAGAGATCTGGAGAGACATAAATACAGAGACATGGGGAGACATTGGGGCAAAAGAGATCTGGAGAGACATGGGGAGACATTGAGGTGATGAAGAGATCAGGAGAGACATACAGAGACATGGGGAGACATTGGGGCAAAAGAGATCTGGAGAGACATGCAGAGACAAGGGGAGACATTGGGACAAAAGAGATCTGGAGAGACATGGGGAGACATTGAGGTGATGAAGAGATCAGGAGAGACATGCAGAGACATGGGGAGACATTGGGGCAAAAGAGATCTGGAGAGACATGCAGAGACAAGGGGAGACATTGGATGATAAAGAGATCTGGAGAGACATACAGAGACATGGGGAGACATTGGGGTGATGGAGAAATCTGGAGAGACATAAATACAGAGACATGGGGGACATTGGAGCAAAAGAGATCTGGAGAGACATGCAGAGACATGGGGAACATTGGGACAAAAGAGATCTGGAGAGACATGGGGAGACATTGAGTGATGAAGAGATCAGGAGTGACATGCAGAGACATGGGGAGACATTGGGACAAAAGAGATCTGGAGAGACATGGGGAGACATTGAGGTGATGAAGATCAGGAGAGACATGCAGAGACATGGGGAGACATTGGGACAAAAGAGATCTGGAGAGACATACAGAGACAAGGGGAGACATTGGATGATAAAGAGATCTGGAGAGACATACAGAGACATGGGGAGACATTGGGTGAAGGAGAAATCTGGAGAGACATAAATACAGAGACATGGGGAGACATTGGGGCAAAAGAGATCGGAGAGACATGCAGAGACATGGGGAGACATTGGGACAAAAGAGATCTGGAGAGACATGGGGAGACATTGAGGTGATGAAGAGATCAGGAGTGACATGCAGAGACATGGGGAGACATTGGGACAAAAGAGATCTGGAGAGACATGGGGAGACATTGAGGTGATGAAGAGATCAGGAGAGACATGCAGAGACATGGGGAGACATTGGGACAAAAGAGATCTGGAGAGACATGGGGAGACATTGAGGTGAT